>NC_088712.1:6099865-6392340 GCF_963576615.1 Watersipora subatra
GTCTTAGAAGTCCGAATTACCGCAGTCAGATCCCACTGCTGCCACCAGTGTGTTGGATTCTGCGACCAACACGTAGAGGCGACTAGGTCAGCTTACTCTACCGGTCTGCATTCACTCTTCACAGGGGCTGTGTAGCGGTTGCCCGTGACCAACACGCGGAGGCGACTAGGTCGACTTACTCCACCGGTCAACATCAACCACCGTACACAAGGAACGGTTCCCAGAGTGGTTCTATACTAGTTCGACAAGGTCGACTTGAGGTCGACGGGGTCGACAGTGTTTCTGTGACTTTACTCCCACAGCACAGTCCATAGACTGGGTCTTTGGAGTTAGTCAAGTGCTTGGTGTGGTTCTGCTATCGCGCAAGGTAACAGAAGAGTATGGTTCCAAATGCAAGGCATATATTGAACAACATAAAAGAGCCGAGGCTCTGCCTTAAATACATTCAATTATGCAAATAAGGTAGCAAAGGCCAGCCTCCTTTAGGGGCGTGGTTACACAAATGAAAAAGGGAGCACAACTCCAAATGATATAAAGAAAAAGGGGATGGCAACATAACGTTTCCATCACAATATTCATTTACTACGCAATAACAGTATGTTTCGCAAAATGTGTCTACAACGGTCGATCATAGAAATGGCATGTTAGCACGCATGTTTGCAATAGCACGTTAAAGGAACTGTAACATACATTTAAATAGTCTAATTCAATACAAGTTGTTTCCTAACTGACATTTTCTATTTTTGTTATTTTATAACTAAACTTGCCCTAATAATTCAATGAATATACAGTAGCAGCTAAACTAAAACTAAGCAAATCATTTTAATATTTTAAACTTTTGCATTCTTTTAAATTTTGCAAACCAAATATCTTTTATATTTTACTTATGTTTTAATGATCACTATTTTTGGTTACTTTGGTTGAGCTGGCCCTTTTATCAGTAGAAGCTGTAATGGAGGTCATCAGGAATTATTATTTTGCTATGCACAGGCTTCCCATAATTTGCTACATAAGCTTTCTGCGCATAATTATCTTGCTATTCTTTAGGGACCTTATAGTTCACAACACAAGCTATATAAATATTATTCGTCATACCATATAAAATGACACCTTACCACTGTTGTGGACAAAACAAAGGAAAACTTCAGCAAAGGAACACTCGTCCTCACCCATACTACGCTGTTAGTATCAATAGTTTTGCTCATCTGTTTGGACAGAAAACTATTATAGGTAAAGAAGGTTCATTTGGTTTGTTCACTCATTTGCTTTGTTTGTGTTTTATGTACCTACTGTATAGCTGCACTCATTATAAACATTTGCTCAGTAGATTTATGGTCAACAGAATAAATGCACACAAACATATTCTAAGCATCAGTCAATCTTAATTGCCAGTGCATAAAATATGTAACAAAAACCTTTTTAAAAGATTGTCTAGTGTGAGTTGTTTTGACAACTTTATACAACTTCGTTTGAAATTTGTCTAGCCGATATCTTCAAAATTTCCAATAGCTTGCAATGATTAAATTTGGTCTAGAGGATATCTGATTTACCTGACACACCAGCAAACTTTTGCCGAATTTCTTTGATCATCAATGATGGAAAGCTGTCATTATTGTATTTTCTTCATCAGGTTTTTTATGTTTTCAATAATTTTTTAGCATATTATTAGTGGTTCCACTGTGAAAAAATATTAAAATTCCTTCATGGTCAACTGCTTTGGATATCTATCAACTTATCAAGATCTACCACGTTGACGTGAACACATTAAAGACAAGATAAGAAAACAATAAACACAATAAACACAAGATACACGAGAAACACGACGTGAACACATTGACATTGAACACTGTAAAGTATAAATTGATGTTATAAGCTGTCTAAATAATATATAATATAAAGTATTGTAAATAATTGTCCTACTGATAGCTGATTGTTTGTTTGCAGTATATTGACAGCTATAATGCTTCAACAAACTGAAAATCTGGCTGGCTGTTGTAATGTTGGTGACAGCTCTCTGCTTGTGCGTGTCACTTTGTAAAGTCCTTTTTACTGAATATTCATTTGTTACTGCTGTATGAGGTTATTCTCTTTCATATGAAGTTGTGATGATGAATAATAATCATGATTTAGTTTAAATTTTATCCAGTTTTCATAAACAAAGTTTTCATCATAATGTTTAGACAACTCCGAATTCTACAGATGTCCCGTTTATTTACATAGTATTATTTGTGTCAGTTGCACAAATTTCACGCTTGATTCTAACAGCATTTCAATCACCCTTTTTCCGCTGTAGTGATATTTATGATGCAATCATTTATTATTTATTTCTACTTCTGTTGTTACAAACCCTGAAAAAGCTGATGTAAGCTCGAGCAATAGGCAGCAGCTTCACAGTTGTCTACATCATTTTGGGTAATTATTGGCACTTCTTGTTCTTATCAGCGTATTAATGTCACACTGTTTAGTCCATTTTAATCTTGAAGCATCTTAGCCGGCAGACGACTTCAAATAACATGATTCATGGCAAATGATAGAATTATGCAGATTTTTCGAGGAAACCAACTTAAATCTTGTGCAAATATATCGATAAGCAATAATTCATCTTGATTTAGTAGTAACTACCCTATTGCCTGTGGTGTTCTACCAGAAGAAAGCAGTTTACATTTGCATATCAACCGGTTATGATAGTTGGGAAAAATGTTATTTTACTAGTTATTGTGGTTGTTTGTTTCTGATGATTTAATATGTTGTAGAAAAATGCTGCTTGGGCATAATTAAAAAACTATACAACTAAAAGTACTGTAGCAGGGAATTTATTACGAGCTTTACAGAGTTTTCTTCTAGCGGGATATTTGTGCAGGTTATCTTTGCCCAATGTGCTGTGGAGACTATACGCTTTCATCTGTTATTGTTGTAATGAAACCTGAGTCGGAAGGGTTATTATAAGTTCTAAGGATAAAACAAAGAATTATCGCACCGCCTGACTCAGAGCAGTTTTATTTTATAAGTGCTTTCCGGTAATACTAGGGAGAAGTTAACCTAGCAAAAATTTGCTGGTGAGTACATATATTATTGCATCAATTTCTGTAAATCTATATCATAAATCTCGGTTTGAATGTGACAACTTGAAATACAAAATACCACTGAAAATATAGCCTTGATGTTATTGCAAGGTGCTACACTTGTTGGTATAATTATTTTCTAGCTAAGCTATTCACTTTGTCCTTGCGCAATTAACTGCAGAGGTTACAAAGAGTTCATGACTATCAGGCTGCTCTAGTGTAATATACTTAACATAAGTTTCTAACTCTAAGGCTAAGTGTGTTATTAGTTATACAATTTTGCTTGTACTATCAGTTCATCCGCCTTTCCTTTGATTAATAGACAATATCTAACAAAGCTAATACTATAATGGCTGTACTAATGAGTTCAGTAGATATTTATAGCCTAGGCCTGTTGTGCTGCTGTTAAACATTTTTGTATAATCTATAACTAAACATAGTAAATATAGTTTCAGCGTTTGATAAGAACAAACTATGAGCTCCTCGCTAGTTTTTCAGAGGCTGCATATTGTTTGAGTAACTCTTACAAATGAGCCCATATCTTTGATAGTGCTGACCAGACAAATGATAATTTTTAATTAGCACCTATAATACTCTACAAAACTCAAAAATAAATTGGTAAACTAACAATCATTGCGATACGGGCACTCGAGCTGATGGCCATTTACCAAAGCTGTGTACATTGTGTTGTTACATTTTATTATAGATCATAAAAACTAAATCAGTATTTCTTACTTTTTTGCACATGTATATAATTACAATAATAAAATACGTGTTTTTTCACTGTATTATCATGTTTGAGCGTTTTTCTTAGTATGCTACCAGATTAATTTGTATTTAGGTATTTCATACATAAAATTGTGTCATAAAATGTAAATAAATTTACATACAAGCTCATTCCCAGAATGCATCAAACTCATATGTCAATATATGACTGTCATAATAAACACTTCGTGTTACTTTATTTTGGATAAACACAAACAGAAGCATACACAGCAGCTCACGCTTCTGTGATGCCGGATGCGATCTGATGCCATGTAGAACGGATGCCATCTGTTAGAAATATAGTAGCCGAACACTCAACAACTGTTGATCTACTTTAGGCTTAGTACACCTTAAAATGGATATTGAGGGCTCTTTTAATTGTAAAATTTATGGTTGCCTTTGAAAATAACCATCATTACTGCTGCATTGGTTTATACCTATCTTTTATAGTTTTAGTTGTGTCGAAACAAACCTAGATTCTGTCAGCAGTAAGTAACTTTGTTTTATCTGTGATATACATGTGTAAATACTTTCAGTACTAATCTTATTCTCAGAACAACATGATGTCATAATGTTCTCAAAAACAAATCATCACATCAGGCTTCAGTTTTGATATATAGATGTCCCATACGCAAAACATGATTTATCTAGCTGCATGAATAGGCTTAAGGCGAGGCACCACGTGATTTTAGCAATAAAATAAACATACACTTTGTGAGTATGTATTTGGTATTTGCCTGTTATTTGCGATCTATGATTGCTTATAAAATAAACACCATCAATTTTACATGTGGTTAACGTATGTGGTTAGTCGAATCGATTATTGATTCTGTCATCAATAAGCTTCTTTTTTTTCTGGCATCCAACAAAACTTTGGAAACCACAGTTTATCTCAGAACTATTGATTTTGTTATGTTGTTAAAGACAGTCCTCACATTGAGATACAAAGTTTATATATAAGAGTCATCTAGTTGATACAGTATTTGCCTTGCTGCTTAAACCGGCCTAATGGTTGGCAACATGCGGTTTTAAGCCAAACAATTCAGACTTTACATTTTGAGTATTCATTAGGTGTTTGTCAATGTAGGCTCAGGCTTTGACCTAAAATATTAAATTATACTTGTAATTCTAAATAGGGCTAACATGGATGAAATTGTGCCACCTGCCATTGTATGTGGGTTCTGTTTGAGACAAGGAGTAGCTCTGCCCAATCCTCGTCAGCTTACTTGCAACCATGTACATTGCCTTGCATGTCTGACTGGCTTTTATGATGAAAATAACATCCTGATATGTCCATGGGAACACTGCAGGTATGTTGCTAGGTGACAAAGATTAGTTATACGGTCATGTTTAAAACAGGTAAACTTTGTGTATTACATTTAGTTAAGAACTCTGTGCGTCAGTCTACTCCTAAAATAAAGTCTCAATATATTATTCTGCTATAATTTGCTTTGTTAGGCGCTAGCAGGCACTGGCTAAACACATTGACTTCAAATATTGACTCAGAGCTGCAAGCTGTACAACAAACCAACTGATAAGAGCCATTGTGCAAACAGACTGATAGAAGCCCTTTATGCCAAATTGCCGGTTCAATGATTAGGACTGGTGGCTAAAGGAGCAAGCTTCTCGCTTGCTAATGTAAACACTCAGACAAATTGACATGATCTTATGACCCTAGTCACCTAGACTATGTCTTAATACTTTGGATACAGTCACAGTCTTCACTGAATTAGAACTGTCAAGTATCAATATAGTAAAGAATACAAAGATCTAAAAGTCCATGGTCACTGGTAAAAAGTGATTTGTGTGTATTCATAAATGGCTCGTGTGTTTTTAAAACCTTTTATAAATACACAAATCTAATATCCAATTTTAAATTAATGAAACAGTTTTTAGAAACAGTTTAACGTAGAAAATATTTGGTCAAACACACAATCTATTATCCAGATAACATCTGAAGCTGGCATAAAATGACATGCTTTGTAGAGTAAAATTGGTTGATGACTTATTCGTAATTTTAGGATCATGATGAACTTTGTGCTAAAACCTTTGTTGTAAGTTTTTAAAGCTGAAGCACACTACAACGTTCCACACTGTGTTTTATTGTAAGACTTGCATAAAGTCTGCAACAACCAGTTCTAAGTCACATATAAATTATTTAGGTGTAAAAGACAAGCCTTGTTAGCTTCCCGTCACCTGTGATAGAGGTAAATTTATCTTAGCAAATATTGGAAAAATTATTATTGCACTACCTTTTGTTAAAATGTCACTTTTAATACGCCACCATAGGATAATGATTTTAATACACAGCGAGATTGCATAAAAAAAGAAGTTTAACAATTACCTATTGCCAAAACATTGCTGTAAGGTGTTAGGATTGAATCACACTAGAAGCATGATGTAAAAGCTTTTCATTCTCATTATCTCATAAACCATCCAACAACCGGTTTGAGTCTACAGAGACTTAGGGCAGATAGATTGAACCCGTTTTATTTTTGACATTTTGCTTTAAAAACATAAACTCTTAAAACAGAATCTCAAGATATTATGCTTCCATAATTTGCTTTGCTAGGTGCTAGCATGCACTGACTATATACATGGATTTCAAATATTGACTCATAATGGCAAGCTGTACAACAAATCAACTGATAACAGCCCTTGTGCAAACAGACTGATAGAAGCCCTTTATGCCAACTTGTCAGTTCAATGATTAGGACTCCCGCCTAGATGAGCAGGGTTCATGTTGGCTAACGTAAACAATCAGATACAGTGACACGTCCCTAGTCACGTAGACCATGTGCTAGTATTCCAGATATAGGCAATACTTGCAGTGAATGAGAAGTACCAAGTTACATTTTTTAAAGAATATTAAACAATAGTTTACCAATGTACATGATCACAAGTAAAAATTGATGTGTCTGTAATCAAAACTGGCTGATGTGTCTCTTTCATGTTTTGTAAATTATGAAAAAACTTATTTTATATTTGTAAATGAATGAGATAGAGTAACAAGACAATGGAATATAAACTACCAACCTTTATTAAACCGACATTGTATTTAAAGACACAAGTTGAAGCTATCATAAGATTGATACTCCTTGTTGAAAAGCAGAAGTGGCTAACGACTATTACCTCATATCACACTAATTTGGTAAACTTGGAGTTCCAGATGGCGAGTAGGCAAATCAAGGATTGGAAGTCATACATTTTTTTTACAGTTCATCCTATTATTTCATAAACAATGGAGTATTGTAAATTTTATCAATGCAATAGTGCGGGCATATTGCTAAAAGACAGCGTATAAACATTGCTTTCATGTTTTTAACCCTTCGAATCCTGGCTGTTTTTGTCAATGTTTCGGTAAGCCTGGGCAATTTGTCTAACGAATAAAATTTTTAAACATTTAATAAATAAATTTTAATTGCAACCAGTTTACAAACATATTTATCCACTTCTTTGGTTATAATAACAAATTTTATTAGTGCAGAATCGCGAAAAAAGTCGATGCGACTCATTTGTTGGTAAATGACTAATGATTGTGATGCAATTTAAGAATTTCATGCTACTAGTTAAAATTTCCTAGTTTATTTTGAGTCCTCAGACAATGATGAACATGTGGTCAATAGATATGAACCCTTTGTAAATGTGTTTACAAGTTTTTAAGTTGCTTTTAAAAGTTTGTAAAACTTGTATAGTTTTAGCTCTAATAATGTTGAAGTACTTATATTCTGTCTGATGGTATTTGATGTGGTTGCCTGACTTTTTTAACCAGTGCCACACAAAATATCATTGTATTATGAACACTATTAGATCTAATTAATAAAAATTAAAAGCTTTTAATAGTTAATAAATATTCTCGGGGTTACTAACACACATTGCCCAGAGAAGCCAGTGTTCAAAATTTTGATAAATGCTAAGGATAAAAGTTTGCTGTTCTAATAACCTAAGTGATGGCTGCTAAAATAATAGAAAGTTTTTTGCATTTTGACTCTTAGCTGTGATAAGCTTGATGTTGTAGAGTGGTCTGTGAGGTACCACTAGATAAACTGACATCGTATGATGTATCAAAGGCCAAGCCAAGATCATGTGATCCTTGCGCAAAAAAAGGAAAAGACAATCAACATGCATTTTCATATTGCACACAATGTGATAAGATTTTCTGTGCCCGACATCATGAGGTAAGGAATGTTTTAAACATTATGTTTTTACGATGTTGGAATCTTAACATGTTGAAAGCTAAATCAGTTGTTAGTTATTTTTGGGTCGTGTTGGGCGTTTCTGTTGGCGAGCTTTTTGTTGTGTTAGTCCATTTAATATTTTCAATATTGTAGGTTGTTCTGTGGTCATGACAATCAATGTTGTAGTACCATATTGCACTTTGCATGTGTAATTTTCAACATGTAGATTAGTTTGAACAATATGATATTTAACTTTAGTACTTCCCAAATTTTAAACTTGAAGTCTTTACATGTATTGACAAAGTTTTTAAAGGGTTAAATATGTGATTGCGTCAAATTTTAGTTGATTCTAAAAGAAAGTCATGATTTTTGCCTATCAGTTGATATGTTGTTAGTTGTGTTAGGTGATCTCGTTTTCAAGGTGTTTAAAAATTAAAATTGACAAATATGGATTGCGGAAAAAACAATCAAGATAGAACAAATGTCCAGACTTGCCCTAAATGATGTAACTAGTGATACAACCTGTCTCTATCTCTCTTATTCACATTGGTTATTTCGATAAAAGTCTTGTCATACGCGTCTCTATTGGCATATATTTTATTTTGTGTTAGCTCATGGTGACTAAAATAAAGTTTTAAATCCAGCTGGAGATGCATTATTATAAATTTCTCAAATGCCCCAAACAAAACACTTTTAAAGCTTGTCATCTTAGCTTCTTTTAAATGCTGTGTAAACATCTGAATACCGAATGCCAATTCTTTCGGTCTACAGTAATTAGGTGGTCGAGTTAACTTATTTCAATGCAGCCTTTGTAGCAGTGGAGTTTTCAGTTGCTACCAACACTGGAAAATAGTTATTAGATGAAATAATTTAGCCGTATCTTTGAAAAGAAAATATTCGAATATATGGCAAAACCATCTGCATTCTTAAAAACGTCATGTACTGTCAATGTTATCTAGTTATCTCTTATTAGTATCAATTTGTAGAAAAAAATTATTGGTCGCATCAGATTAGTTCATTCAAATACTAAACAAATGGTTTCATGAGTTAGTAAAAATATTGTTACCGTGTTAAAATGAGTGAATTACCGAGATAGTGAATGTAACACACCAAATTTCTATGAAGTCAATTACCCCACCAATTCTGGCAAAAGGTTTATAAAGCCATCCTTGCACCTGGTTGGTGCAAAACTAAAATTAAAACTAAAACTAAAATCTGTTTAGATTTTAAAACTCAGCATAATTTTTTGTATAGAATTACAGAAATCAAGGTGATTGTCATAACTTATTGGTGTTTGTTGCTACGGCGTTTTGAAATGCAAACAAAATTGTAGATTGGTTTTTGTTTATCAAACTTTAACTCCAGTTTTCTCAGAACTAAGTTTTCGCACTAATGGTGAACGCGCATTTAGTTTATTGACCATAACATCTGCTGTAATTAAGCTAAAATCGAACAATTTTTTGTGACATACCTGTGAGAGGTTTCTCCTACTGCTAGTGTAGATAACTCTAAATTTCATGCCCCAACTTAACCATGATTTCTGAGATCATGACCCATATGACTATTATTGAGAAAGAAGATGCATTTGTCAGCACATTCTCTTCTACATTGTTGTTGTCTATTGGATATGTAAAACAACAGTTGTATGAGACTTTTTAATATGTTTCATATAATTTTGTGTTTTTGTCTTTTTGTCTTTTAAAACTTCATAAGTGCATGTTTTCAAAAATAAAAACAGATGAATTTCTCTCTATTTTATTTCTTGTTATCTAACAGAAGCTGCAAAACTTACAGAAAAAACTGGTTTTATATTTTGAAAGTGCTGAACAAGCTGTGTCAATGTAAATGGTTAGTTAGCAAGGGGTCAAACTTTTAACCACCTAAAGCTTTAAATGATCTGAAGATAAAAAATTTATAAGATGCTGGGCATGATGATTAAAGTAATTGTATTAACCTTTAGACTTTTGTGTCTATCTAGATAAGATCGGTTTGTTCAATGATCAAGGCAATTCAATTTGAGCTAAGGTCCCAAAGACTTATTTCTGCAAACTGTTCATGACAACCATTGGTGTAATTAGTAAATTTAGCTTTTGCTAACGCATTTTCATGTTTATCTACGCTTGACTTTCTTGTTAAAACCTCTAACCATTGAACTATATTGGCATCAATCCAATGAAATACTGTGTATTTAACTACTTATGCTTTCTTGAGAACAGCCTTCAATGGTGGCAACATGGTAACAAACTTTATATTATAGTCTCATCAGGAGTACCATGAAGAGTTTGGTGTGCCTCATTCAACCATAAACATGGAGCAGTATGATCTACTGAAGAGTCAGCAAAGCAGAGTCTGTGCTGATCATCCTGACAAGCCAGTCAGTTTGGGATGCAGAAAATGCCTAAAGATGAGTTGCCTTGGATGTGTCTCAACTATGGGAACTTGCTCCGAGGGTAAATGGCTTTGCCTCAAAATTTTGTTCTGTGTCGCATTTTTCACATGGATTTCTTTTTAATAATGTTGGCTGTATTTCTGTAGCAAATATGTTATCATGTAATTGTGTATTATTTTAGTGGTAAGTGATCTATAATAAAGACTATAACCATTAGATTTAAAGACAAAGCTTTGAATTGTAACATTAACATTATCTTTTTTACATAATACTTAGCGATGCCACATAAACTACCAACAAACGAACCATATTGAGTTTTTTTTGATATCCCTCCGATAAAAATAGTTGTGATATAGAAGGAAGTTTTTAAATATCTTTAAAAACGGTTAAAATAGAAAATAGATTTTTCGTCTGATGTTCTGTACAAAAAATTGATTTCATTGGTTATCTGTTGGTTGTTTGTTGGATTACTTACAACATTTGTAAGCAGAGTCATGTAAATGCCGGTTTTAGCTGTTAGGGTTTCGGATACACCCCACACAAAATACCGCGTGTTAGGGTTTAAAGAATTAACCCTTTGTCTGTGAAAGCGTTAAAAATGTTGTTTATCGGTTGTGTTACCAAGTTGCGTTGGAAAATTACTTTAATGTTGCTTTTGGCCGACGTTTATAAAGCTGTCGCCTACTAAACTTAAACAAATTATCTGAACGCTAATAAGTTTTAAATATCATCAACAAGATACTAGTCGATAAATTACAATATAAAACAATTATCTGGGAGGCGTTGCCTTGTGCTAAAAGCTAAATAATTCGCGACTCTTCTGAACTTTGAAAAAACTGAAAGTTTGAAAAACCACTCAATATCGGCTCGACTCTCAAAACGACAAAATAACAATTTATTTAATCCCGTGACTGTTAGTGATATTTGGTCTGATCAGTACAAAATACTTCAGATAATAAAAGTGATGTAAATTTTTAGGACTTTTGAATATACGGAGAGAAAAGCGATCGTTATGGTAGCTCGCTCGGCTACAATGTCGCATTGGACTCTATCGAAAGGAGCGCTTCTAAGCATTTCATACATGGACCAGTGTATATAATTGTAGCTTTTTTGTAATAGTACATATGAAATGGATAGTTACGTACAAAAGTTTTGTTTATAGAAATAATAATCCAGTTTGTGTTATGCATTTCCATAAAAAAACGATGTTATTGAATTTTATGCCGGCTTTAACCCCTGCATCAAGGAAGCCATTGCAAATATTTGAAAGTACGATAAACATTTACAAACTTTTTGAAATCCGGAAATAAAAGGTGTTATTTTGGCATTTTCTACTTATTTTACCCTTATTAATTTGAAAGGTATCCTGTTTACAGCATAAGCATATTTTTGTCATAAGCAACCAAAATATGTTCCTACTGTAAATAAATCAAATCAAGTTTGTAACATGTTGTAAATATCTTCTGCTCATTTATCGTTGATTTTCATATATCTCAAAACCAGCACATTTATGCAGAAATAGGAAAATAATTTGCTGATCATGTAAACATTTGTGTAGAAGTATGAACATGGCGCACAAAGGGCAATAGACATAAGTTTTTTAGACTGTAAACCTGATTTTACTATTGCCTGCAGTTGCTTATTTCATCCACTCGTCATCTGCCAGCATTTATTTCTATTTGAGCCTAATTTTGAGAAAATTTATCAGATATTTCTAGTTTCAGTTATCAGAAAATATACATTTAATCCACTTGTTAAAATGTTTTATCTGCCTTATAATAAAACATTAAGCAGTTTTTTTTATTCTGAGCTCAATTAACATAGCTTAATCATTGATTTTAAATTTTTTCTAATATGTTCAACCTTTTAATTCATACAACTTTCACTTTGACTGACGCAACAGGAACATTGCTCGAAGATTCAATAACTTGTTAAAAAAAGCAAAGTTGATTTTATATGAAGTTGATATTGTATGAAAGCTGAATAAATTACTAAGTTATCAGTTTTATGCAGGAGAGCACCATCAGTTGATGTCTTTGGAAGAGCTTGTACTACTGCTAAATGATGAAATCAACAAGCTAAAGAAAGGGATGATTGAGAAGGAAGAGGGTTTGGAACAACTCTTCAAGTTCACCTCTCAAACACTTGCTGAGTATGACAGGGAAACAGCTCAGTCAGTACAAAAGATACACAAGAAAAGAGATGAGCAGGTTGGACATTCTAGGAAATGTATCCTCAAAGATTAGATTGAACATGCGCCTATTTTAGATGATGACATAACAAAATAATTTTGGCAGTTAAATTAATACAAAATTGGTCAAACAACTTTAACTTCTCTTTAGGTATTAACAACTAGTAAAAAGATTATCAGCCCTGAATATTATTTAGAGTGAAATAATTATCTGTTTTCACCCACATTATTTTTGCTGGATATAATTTAGGCATTGTTTTAAAAAAGATGGTTAAAGTCAGGCTGCATTCAGCGACATTGGTTAAAATGGTTAGAGTTCATAGCTATCAAATTCATTGTCAAAACAAGTCCTATATAAAATATTAGAGTTTGCTTTCAATAAAAAATAAATCTTTAAAGCGAGTAACTCCATACATTTAAGTTTTTTACTTTGTCACCAGATAAGGCAGAGTAGAGCCACTTATGGGATAAATCAGATCAGTTGAGTATATGATGTAGTTAGTTGCATGAATATTGTCAATAAAACTGTTATAGCCTTTATATTTAGTTTAATATATATAATTCAATTAAATAAAATGTTTAATGTATTAAGGTTAATTGTCTTTTCTCTGCATGGTTTTTGACCTTTTTGGTGGAAGAGAAATATTTCTTTGCAAAATTACACACTAGAAGTAACCCAATAGAGTTATTAAGATTTTTCAACTCCGTAAAATTGTTAATAAAATGTTCTGAATGCCTGTAAATTTAAATATATGATTCATAGTTATGATAGTACTTCAAGTATTCTTGTACAGATGTAGGTTGAATAAACTGAATAGTTGTTCATCTACCTCACTATGACAAGATTTGCTTTCTGGTAGTCAATAGAATAAAACACTTTTATGCCTATTTACATTCCATGGTATTAGATCATGTCACACCATATGCTCCCAATTGTTTATATAGATCCACTAAATAACAAATATTTTTTGTAGATGGAACTACTTACTTTGAAATACAAGCAACTTGAGGAAGATTTCCAAGAAGCTCGGCTAAAGACTAAAACTTGCATAACTGATTTTCTGGAAGATACAATATTGGATGAATGGAGCCAGTTGAGAAATCTCAGACATAAATTGGACTCCAGGGCTCAGCATTCTCACCAGGTATGAGTGAGTTTTTGAATAGGTGAAAAATGTGAGCAAATTTTCGCTTACTTTTTAAAGTTTGTTAACACCAGTATTTAAAATAATACTTGTATAGGTAATTTATTGATAATAAAATTAGCATCATGCCGGTTTTTTTGTGGTGCAGCTGCAAAAAGTTATCACGGTAAAAATGAGTAAAGTCAATAGTTTTGAGTCTATAGGTTTTGGTATTATTATATTACCAAGTATTGAGTTTGAAAAAGAAGGGCATGCAGCTCACTTAAAGATTGACTTGCAACAAAATTCACATTACAGTTATTTGATATCAAAAGATTTACCATGCCTTACTCTATTGCGTTGTAGGTGCCAAATAGGTGGATGTGTGATTAAAAGCTCTTAAAAGCTAAAAAAACCGAACAGTTAATCGCAGCCACACGAGACCGCCGTAGTTTGGATTCCCTCTCGAAACGGCTAAAATGGGATGTAGTTGTCGTAGATGATTTCTGTTTACACTTTCATGCAACCTTATTCGTCAAAATATGTTCACAAACAAACTCACAGATTCAATAAAACCATCTCAATTGTTCTTGCACGTCTGCTTTATCGTCATTGTAATGCTGTCACGTTTAGCAGTGATATCTTATAACTTACCGTATACATTGGTTTAATTTTTTAACCTTAGCTCGAGGGAGTACATATCATTGTCTGATAATCATGACGAGACTGTTGGTCACCTGTGATAATCGCAAAGTGCTGCAAAAATTATTTGCGAAGTAATGGATCACATGATCAGATTACGATTTGCCAATTAGATCAAGCTGAAACAAAACTGTTAAGTAGCGAGCATCTATATTTGGTATGGGGTCTTCAGTAAAACCCAAAGTGTTTGTCATATACTAGTGCTATGATAAATTTATATTGAGCTTTTCATTGGCCTTTCAATTCATGTAAGAACATCATGTGACAAGACAATAACCAAATTGTAATGATTACGTCAGAGAAATAAACAGATTCCAATCTACGGCGGCTTTTTGCTTTTGAGCTTTTAAGCACTTGTAATCACATTTCCATATATTTGGCACCTACAACACAACGGATTAAGACATGGTGAATCTTTTGATACCAAATAACTGTAACGTGAATTTTGTTGCAAGTCAACCTTCAAGAACTAATTTTCTACTAAATTATCTTTTATTTTATTGAGCTGTTCAGAAAAACTTAATATTTATCGCTTGTACATATAAATTGTCCGGAACTTTTCAACACAAAACCTAGCAGTTGGCTTCAATGCTGAACTAGTCAGCTTGAAATTGTATGACCATTAATCCTTTAACAGTACAAAATGTGGTGTAAAATGCATACATGTACTCTTTGGTCTCTTCCCCTACTATTGTGGCCAACAACTTGAGCAAACTCTGAGTCTGAAGATGTGTCACTATTACTATAGATTGTGAAATTATTTTTATTATTGTTGAATACAAAACGTCCCTTAACTTAAATTGCACTACTGATGAATAAATAATCAATGGAAGTTCATGAATAAAAAATTTGAGTTTCTTCTGTACCAAATATGTAATCAGTCCGATGCAGCTGGTAATTGTAGCCAAAGAAATGCAAAGGAAAATGCCAACTTCAGCTCAGCGTGTGCAAAAACAAGTTTTCTTTTGCATCAACACAAGCAAATAATTTGGTTTCATTTTATATAAGTAAATCTAACTTAGGCTAATTAACTAAATACTCACTGATCAGAAATGGTTACAAAAACATTAGACTGGATCATGAATGTTTTGACTATAATCCAGCATTGTTGCTAGTATAATCACACAGCTCTTGCAACATGTTGAAAACTGTTCATTCAATAAAGGTAATCATCATTCAATATTAAATGTGTACGCCAGCCATGACAGTTTTTTATAAACTTACAGTGTTTGACCTTAGGTTACAAAATTCTATAGTGAAGGAAATACCAGATTAAGACTGATGATAAATACAATTGCACTAAGTAAAAATAAAGATTATGGAGAAATACATAATATATATGACATTTCACTGAACAGTAGACTACTGTAGTATTTGTTTACACATTTTTGCACCTGGAAGAAAAAAACAAACGAGGAAAGGTTACAGTTCAATGTACTAATCAAAATTTCGCACTGTTTAAAAAAGATCCAGTAGCAACTGCAGAAAGACAAGGAGTGAACTAGTGCAGCTCATTGTAAAAAAACCTACACTTATGTATCAAGGCCTCAAAGTGGTGCAAGCGATTAACGATGGATTCTTTGAACAAAGGGATCTTCTGAACATGACACTGTTCTTTGACCAACAAATATTGGCATGGATTCATACATTTACTGTTTGATAAGAACTGCAACTTACTTATGATGAGTCAACTAACTTATATGTTAGCTGCATTTGTTAGACATATTAGCAACTCAATAAGTCCTTTGATGAACTTTCAATAAAGTTAGCTTATTGAATGAGTCACCATTCGAGAGACAGACCAGTTCTAACATTGTGAACCAGATAACAGAATATATTGAGTTGTCTGTTTAGAACAATTTTGTTACTGATTATTGATATAGATCAACCCAAACCATTTTAAAAAATGTGAGACTATTTTTTGTTTAGATTGGACACACCATGTCTATACATAGTTTAAAGGGTTTAGATCAGTGCTCACCAATATGGCATAAGATACTCTTTCCACAAAAACTCTTTTCGCTTGTTAAAAATTAATAAATATGTTTTGTAACTGAAAAATGTCCGCTATGAATGATTAATCCCTATATATAAAATCATCAACCTAGTAAACATCATATAAGAGGGCAATAGTTACAATCACAGACATTAATATGTATTATGACAGCTCATCACTTATAATTTCATTTAAAGTTATTTCGACCTCTATAGGGTAATTAAAATTATATAAATATTTCACTTAAACATTTTCTGTCACCTGAAAATTCATAATAATTAGTGAGACCGCGTAGCATAATACAAAATATGTTCTATCCTAATATACCCTACTTTGTCATTGATTGTCGGTTAGTCCATGTAAACTCTAGGCACTATGCGCTCTGTACTTTTTGCTATATTTTTAATAATAGTTTGTTTCAAAGCCTCATCAGCTTGTTAGAATCAACCTCCTAAACATCATATTTAATTGGAAATGAAAGAGTTTCTGGGCAGTAAGCCAGAAGGCACTCTATTAATGCAGGTATTGAGATATAGTATGCTGATTTCCATGAGTTCAAGTCCTGCGCATAACATTGTTTTATGGACCACTGTACTACCCGCTTATTTTATTTCTTAAGTATAACGGTTTCAAACATGATGGCAAGTATGGCAATCTGTTTTAGCTTTTTGGTTTTAGCAGAATAATAGTTTCAATAATAAAGTTAGGCTTACATGACATATTCAAGTTACCAAACTAGAGAAGCTTTTTAAGAGCAGACTGAAAGAGCTTCATGTTTTGTGTATGACTTGTTTATTGTTATATACAGGCCCTCTCCAAACAATGCAGTCAAACTTGGCAACTTTAAAAATTTTATTTTTCAGATAGACAGGCATTTATCTATTTATTCACAAACTCAAGATCGCCTCTTCGCATGTGTTAAGAGAATTTGCTTCAACTGATTGGTTCATTGATGGTTGTCGTAAATGCAGTGCAACACTTTGTGCCAAAAATTTAATTGGTACCACATGAGTTTTAATATGTTTTAGCAGTAAGCCTTAGGCTATCAAGTCTATGAGGTTATCAAACAAAAAACTAATTTAGTCTGTGAAAAACTAACTCCCTGGCAATTTTCAGCTTACGGCTAGAAATTTGTGGAAATTACCAAACTGCAAGTCAAGTTTGGGCCATAAAATATATACCTGAAAATTTCTAGATGTGTTACATGTGTTTGTGAATGAACAAGTCTGATAGATCTTAAGCTGTAGAATATTTTACTATTCATAATGGATTTAGAATCATTGAGATGTTTCATATTGTTCTACAGTGTGACATTGTCTCAAGCTACAGTGATACTAAAAACATCATACAACAGCTGGTTGATGAAGTTCTACCATCAATAAACCTACCTTCACTCAGCAAAGTGAAAGACAAATGTAAGCTGTTTTACACTATTACAAATGCTATTAGTATTAATGAACTAATTAACTAATTTATAATAGCGGACATATGCTAACAGTTTTATACTAATAACCTTATAACCTAAATGCTTTTTAACTATTCTTAGCTACTGTAAACCATTAATTACTCTTAATCAATAATTATTTTACTGAGACGATTAGGTTTTTAGTATATCATCGTAATCCTCATAATCATTCAATTTATCATTCTCATAACTTGTTATATTAAAAAAAACATTCAAGTTTTCTCCTATTTTGCAACGTCAAATAATTGACACCATGGTATAATTAATACCAAAATAATCAGCATTAAAATCTACATCAGCTTATTCAACAAAAACCTAAAAATGTTGTGCAGAGTGAGTGTAGAGTTTTTCAGCCCTTTGTGCTGACACCGTAAATGACAAGCTGAACATATTTCAAGCTTCACAGGTTATAATTAATAGACCTCCTATTGTTTATGACCTTATTGTTATTATTATTATGTTCATGTTCTGCTACAAGATCATTTTTCTCTGCTTTTTGTCTAGGAGTATACTAGTATCCAGGAAGGTTTACTTACTTCAGATATCCAGCACTTTCCATTCATAGTTTGGCAGATAGTAACAGAATGGATAACTGTGTATTGTCGATTTCCTTCCTTGTTGTTATTTTTTGCTAAGAAAAAATAAATAAAGTAATTTCCTTAGTACCACTCCTCAAGAGATAATAATCATCTAAACTCAAAGGTGAAACTTCTGAAGCTGTAATGAGTCTGAGAAGGCCAAGAAAAAAAGTTGTTAAAAGCATTTTTGCAAAATGAAACTACATACAGTTTGCTGTAAGGATGTTTTATGTGAACAGAGTATTTTTTCTGTTTGTAAAAGTTTAGGAATAATAGTCTATTTTATTAACTAAACACAAATTAGAAGTGTTTTTATGAAGACTGGTAAAGCAGCACCACAAGACTCTTGGCTATACACAAACACTGTTCTAATCCACACTACCCGGCTCATGGTATGCCATGAGTTTAAGTAGATCCAAATTGTGATCTCCACAAACAAAGTCACAAAAGTAAACAAAGCTGTTGAGGTAACCAGTCAGTAAAGACAGTTATCAAAGAGTTCCAATGTGAATAACTCTTTCAATATGGTACAAAATAATAGATTCCGATGTCAGCAGTAGCAGTTTGTATTGGATAATTTGAATTTTAAAAAAAATAAACAATAACATTAGGAATTAAACTTCATGCATAAACCTGGATACACAAAAACTTATAGTGACACAGACTAATAAGTAGAAACAAATCAGACAATCTTCCACTAACAATGACTTAATTTAGTATATTTTGTAACAGTTTAGTATTAAATTATGAATGCTGTTTTGTATTACTGTGTATTGTATTTTATTTTATGATAATGTGTTTCATTATCATATGTTTTATTACGCAATGTTGTGCTAAACTATAAATGCACAAGATATATTACTATGGTAAATACTATATTCTACTCAGCTATATTGTTATTATTTTATTTTATCAATATTTTATTATTAACTTCATCGATGTATCAACATTAGCACTTAATTACACTATTTTGTTTAACATTGGGGCTTCTTACACTGCGCTATTATATATTATATTTATTACATTATAATATTATACTTATTACATTATAACATACTACATTATTTTTAATTAACCCAAAGCATAATTATCTAACAAATCCCACTTTATGTTGTTCTTTGGTATACTTTGTTCCACTGACAAGTTTTGAATTTGATTACACATGTAAGATTCTCTAGTAGCTGACTGAAGATGGTTGAGTGGTCTGAAAAACCATTAATCTGTAGTTTCTACTCATGCTTTCATACAGCACGGTTTAAGTGAGCTTTAGATTCCTGTCATGAACTACCCCTATTATAATAAAGTGGACCCTTACATATAGTTTTAATTTCTTCCAGTATGGGCATCCCATGGCAAACATTTTGTATGGAGGGCAATGAAAACCTAAAGTAAATTTTTAATGTGAAAACCCTGTAAAAAATTATGAAGCTCAATATATGTACTGTACATATTAAAATGGTTTTGAAATAGCATTTTAGCCGTAGTAACTATAGTTCCATTTAGTAACTTTGGTGTGTTTAGGAGTTTAGATTTGCCAAAAAATGTAACATTACAATGTAATATCTCCAGTACATACTGTATGGATTTCTTACCTTTGAAGTAAGCATAGAGCGTATAGGTTGTGTTTGCCATAAATGAACTTAGCTTATCAAACATGTACGTGTACTAAGCTTTAGCATGTATTTTTAATTGTTTTGCTGAACGTCAACTTATTCATTGCTAAAAATTTGTCATTCATCTGCCTCCGGTTTCATAATGCGAACAAATTCCCCATGTTCTACGTCGAGGGGCAAATAATTTATATAACATCGTCAGAGTAGCTCGAGGGCACGCTGGGGTATATTGCCTTTCTTGCAAAGTTATTCATGCATGTACTGATCAGTGTCCTGTTGTTATGATAACTACTGTATCGTTATAACCTTTTACTGCAAATGAGTAAATATAGTTACTGCATGATAATTAGTTTAATTTTTGTCAAGATTAACTGACCATAATTAAAAAAAAACAATCACCTCATACTATTTTTGTTTTCATAGAAAACTGCCTTTTTATAGCATGTGATGCTTTCCATGACGCGTACCTTATCCCAAAAAACTTTTTTACGTTCCCGTAATGTTTCAAAAAGTTCAAGAAATGTTTCATAGCAGTTTTGTCACGAGATTATTGGTACACACATTTTCAACGATCCAGAAACAGTGTGGAAAATACATTGTTCGAACGTATTTCCCATTGTTGGAACAGTAAGGGAAATGCGTTCCAGCAACGTTGTGGGAAATACATTGCTGGAATGTATTTCCCACAACATTGCAGAAAATATGTTGCTGGAACATATTTCCTACAACTTTCCACCAATGTTGTGGGAATACGTTGCTGAAATGTTCAGCAAATGATCTCGCATAACATTCACACAATATTGCAGTTATTAGCTAACATCCCATGATGGTTACGCTTAAAACTTTGATGGGATGTAAATGATGTGCATTTTCAAATATTCCTATAACGTATTCATAACATTGGTATTATGCATTGATCACACCTTACCCTGCAAATCTTAGTTAAGCTATAATGATCATTAAAAGTTTGAATGTGAATGCACATACAATTGCCTATTCTGTTTGTTCATCCAACCACATTTAATATTCCTTTGCAGATGTCATATTGTTATATATTTATTTGGTATTAGTGTATCATATTAGTAACACAAAACATGAGTATAACATAATCAAATAATGGCCATCTAATCAGTTGTAAAGTATGTCTCACCCTTTTAGGTATTAAAATCCACATTCTGATGCACCATTAGATCTAATGGAACATTGCCATTTTGCAATATTTCTTATCAAGTGCGAAAATTGTATTTTGTTATGACTTTTGTTTTTCTTTACATGAATCATTTAAAATAAAAATGTTTTTTCCACAATATTTAGCTTGTTTTTAAATTTTTAATGAAAAAATGTATAAAACTTAATTAGCTTCATTTTAAATAATCTTTCATTATCAAAGGGTGACAACTTTAAAAAACCAGCATTTTTTGTAACATTCTAGCTAGAACGCTAAAGAAATAAGCTTTGCCAACGTTATCATAACATTGTTAGAGAACACTGCTATTGAATGTTTCAGCAATGTTCCAGGAATGTTACCCTGGAATGTTTGTGCATAAATGTATATGTAACATTGACATGCAACATAACTGGAATGTTTGAGTATTACATAATTTTTACCTTCAAACGAATGTATAAGCGATGTTAACGGATTGCTGCTTCAGAATGTTGTATGGATGTTTGCACTCGATCATTCTAGAGTAACACTGCTGGGACATTCAATATTAATGTTCTCTACCAATGTTATGATAACGTTAGCAAAGTTTATTAATGCAACATTCTACCCAACGATGTGATAATATTTTTGCACAACATTCTGCACAATATTCCTGTGACATGGTTTGAACATAAATCTACAATGATCATCAGATAACGTTTGTAGAACATTATAAAAATGTTTGCTTGGAATTTATTTTTACAATAATGTTACGTAACATTCCAGAAATGTTTTTATTAGTTGGGATAGGCAGTATAATTGGGATATAAGACAGCATTTGGATCTGGTTTGACTTAGGCTTAAATAAGGGAAGCAAACCTGAATTCAGGGCTACACACTATATTTATCATAATCTTTTCACATTTACTAAGTTTTTATGATATATATAAGTAATGTTGAATTTTTCTATGCTGAGCCTTAGATATGGCTATACATAGATGCCATGCTGCCTTGTGATTAATGTAAATGTTTTGGAGCATCAGAGTAGCTAAAATATTTAAATTGAAATAATGAAAATATATCAAAAGTGACAAGTTTTTGAATTGTTTTTTCTGATCAAGCTAAAATGTAAAATAATTGGTAAAACACTTCTTTTAAATTATATGAAAGCAAAAAACTATATAAAAAAAGAATAATAATACATGAATATTTTGCAAAAATATTTTTGGAAGCAGGTTTTGAATAACAAAAAAAATTTGTATCCTTCAGAATTACAAACTTTCTATAAATAAATTTGTGATGGTGCAGTCTGAGTGTTCATTTGACTAGCATCTTCATATCTACTATTACCTCGAGATACAATGTTAATTCGTTCTAAGGTTGGCATCGTATAGTGAAAAAATCGTATGTAGGGGTATAGAAACGATTGTAATTACACAATGCAAAGAAAAATAGTAAAAATGGTCCAAAATTTTATAAAAATGTTGTACATATTAAAAATCATTAACAAAATAATATGTTAACCCTTTGACCAGGTATAAGCCCCCCAAAAACAACCGAAACTCATGTAATTTATTTTCGAAAATTCAATAAAATCGATATTTTATGAACATGTATAGCTCAAATCTTAAATTTAGTTCAATGAACAAAATTTTTTGTACATATACATTCATTCACGTATCTACTACTAAAAAAAATTACAACCATGTGCAATTGTCCCTGTATGAAATGCTTGGAAGCATCTTTTTCGGTAGAGTCAGACGCTATAACGTAGCCGTGCGAGCCACCATAACGATCGTTTTCTCTGCATATTCCAAGTATATTAAAAGTCCAAAATGTTTACATCACTTCTATCATTTGACTTCTTTTTATTCTGATCAGACAAAAAATCACTCACGATCGCAGGATAAAATAATCTTTTATTTTACCGTTTTGAAAATCGAGCCGATGTTGACTGGTTTTTTCAACTTTTAATCTTTTCCAAGGAATCGCGATTTGTTTAGCTTTTAGCACAAAGCAACGCCTCTCAGATAATTGTTTCATATTGTAAATCATCGACTGATATCTTGTTGATGATATTCAAAACTTACTAGTGTTCATATCCTTTGTTTAACGTTACTAGACGACAGCTTTATAAACGTCTACCGAAATATACATAAATCTCGTTTCCCCACGCAACCGGTAAACGACATTCTGGTTGTTTCCCCTATCAAAGGGTTAACTTTAGTAGCTATAGTTACCTACAGTAGCTATTAAGTATTAAATGCACCTAGTGACACTAAAAATGGATACTCGCTCTCGATTATGTGCTTTTCACAAAATTTCCCACGTGAAACACTGACCTGAGTGAAATCGTTCATCGTGTCTCTTCTAAACGTTGGGAGATGTTTTCGGCAAACCACATTTCAGCGTCTTTGTTATTTCGACGTCTGTTATGAGCACACCGACTGCCAAATTTTAACTCGGCGAAACTTTTCTCAAATTCGTATGGTGAAATAAAATTTGTATAGCTAGGTGAAGATATCACGATGTTCAACTTCGTAAGGTGATAAAATCGTTTATCAGGGTAATCGTATCTCGAGGGTGCACTGTGCTTCAGAATTACAAACTTTCCATAAAAAAATTGTGACAGTGTAATATGAGTGTTCACTTGACTAGCATCTTCATATCCACTATTAGTGCTCACACTCAAATATTATTTATTGCATGCATTATACAATTCATTTTTCCCTTATTCACAGTTGGAAGCTGTGAGATAATGCTAGAAGTTGTCTCCACTGACGGGTTTCTAATTGATGAGCAGATGAAGCTTCAACCTTCTAAACCTCTTCCAAAGGCCCTCAAACACCTTCACACAGTATCTTTACCATCAAATCCTTATTCAACAAGAGTGTGGAACTCTCAATTTTTTACTGGAATGGGAAATAATGCAGTAGTTACTATTGACAACAACTACCAAGTGAAAGGCTCATTCATCACTTTCAACAACTACCCTAAAGCAATGGAGGTCTACAAAGACAGACTATATACAGCAGTGTATGGCAATCGTTGGACCATCTATGTACATGATCAGCAGGGAAAGCAGGTCACTTCCTGGACTCACATTGACTATGCTGGCCCTTACTCCATCACAGGACTAGCCATCACTTGTGATAAAGTAGTTGCTCCAGACAGAAAGAACAAGCTTCTCATCATCTACTCACTGACAGGGAATAAACTCAAAGATATTACTTGTCCTCAGCTTAGCCAAAATTGGGTCTCACTCTGTGTTTCAGGATCAAACAAGGTTGTTGTGTCTGACTATGGCTCATCTCAAGTCTGCTTGATAGACATCTCTCAAGGTCAGTTGCTTTGGACTTGTAAAGATGTGCCTCATCCACTAGGAGTAGCATGCTATGGAGAGAAATATATCCTGGTGGCAGCATTCAGCAGCAGCACTGTGAGAGTCCTGGATAGCTCAACTGGTTGGTTTACTTATAAATGATATACAGAATATGTGTGAACAGTTGTGCTAACAAATGTTCTGTACATTCTAGTAATTGATAGATATACTAGTAGATACATAGTGTTGATGTAAACCCATATAATGCTACCCTGACTACTTCTCATAGTGAAATTAAACACTATACATATTAATAAAGAGCTCTGATAGTCTATTTGCTATAGACTTAGTATCAGCTTATGATTCAGAGTAGCTGTATAATTTTCACTAATTCTCATTCGTTAGCCAATTATATTATATTTGCCTGCACACTCAGTAGACTATCACTGATCAACTGAATGTCACATAATTTATTGGTATGATAGCCTGTGTTATCATCAGGTCTCAAAGTTGTACATAAAACTATGGATAGTCCTGCTACTATATGGGGAATTAGAGGCACTTACAATGTGTTCCAAAGGTGTAGAGGGACATACTTTCAGTGAGGCAAAACAAAAACACTCATAAATTTAGGTTTTTAATGAATAAAATTGCCTTTCACTCTACTATTGATTATGATGCTATGGTAAAAGGGGAGGGGGCAGTGGTCTTTTTAATTCATTTACAAACAATTTAAATAATACTAGAATAATTTTTATTCAGTTGCTCTGTAAATTTTGAACCCATTTTTAGACAAGCATACTTTGTCTGCCAGGTTGTTAATAATAAAATAACTTAAGTGCAATCTTCTAATAAAAATATTTGCATAAACAAATTCACTTTATTCCGTCAATGCAGCTTGTATACTGGCTTGCTTACCCATAGCAGCCAGTATTGAACATCAGGTCACAAATATAGTTTCTATCAAGCTTTTTACATTCTGCCATTGGCTCACCCAATAGCTTATATTTGGCATCATGCCAACTTTCATGTGACTGTAAGAAATAGCATAACACGAGGCTTGTTTTCCAGTTATTAGGTTATTATTATTCTTTCTAATTATTGGAGAGCGAGCTTAGTGTGAACATAACTCAATATAGTAGGGCATGGCTTAGGAAGTGATAATTTGGAAGTATGAAGCTCGACATGAATAAAAATTAATAATTTTTTTAACAAAGATTTTTGAAATAGCGAATTAAACTTTTTGAAGGATTTTCCCGCAGCAAAGAGTAAAGTTGCAGGTGTAGCCTGAGAAATTTGATGGAATATTCACTGTAAGCACTTTCAAGCAGTCCAACTAATTAGCTGTGAGGAGCATGGGTATAGTTTTATGGCAGCACAGTGATTGATATTTTTTCTTGAGAAATGATAACTCTTCAACTAGCTTTTCTTGTAAGTGACTGAAAAGTACAGTGTAAACCTTCAAACAAATCATATTAAAGTATACTAAAAAGTATTGAAACCAGGAATATGCTGTGACTGTTGATTATACTTATTATATTGTAGGTAAGGTAGTCTCAGAGCTGACAGACAGTGCTATTGAGAGTGGTAGTGGGTATGACATGGACATCTCTGGAGACAAGCTAATTGTAGCTAACTGGAATAACAAGAACATAGCAGTCTTCCAGCTACAACCATAGCTGCTGCTTCATCAGTCTGAGTTGCTGCCTTCTTTTTATTATAATAGATTATAAGCTACTCTACAAAAGCTAAGAAATGTACCCATATTGTGAGAATGGTTTATATGTTGCTGTCTGCTGCTCAGGAGAAACACTGATTTGCTGTACACAACAAAGTTTAATGTTTTTGTCATAAAAGGTTGTCTTCCTTCGCCTTCGCTTTGCTTCTTCTGATTGGTTGGTTCATGAAGAGAATTTGCATTTCATAACATTTTTCGGCCCATGATCTGATTTCTCAGCAAGCCACCTAATAACAATATTTGTTTTGACAGTTTTTGAACCCTCATCATGAAGTTATTCATGCTTTAATAAAAATGATCCAAGATTATTAACAGTAGAGACTTCACATGATAATGCTTCCTGTTGAAGAACTAAATATGTGAATATGGTTTGACTGCCTTGAAATAAGCTGATATAGCCTACTTTTGCTATTAGTCCACAAGTTCATGAAATTATATTATATGTCAAGTTGACATTGTACTAGCTTTATCAACAATAACTTCATATTATACTTATACGCTTATATGTTTTTTTTGTTTTAGTACTTCCTGCTATATATCATCTAACGCTTTCAAGACATAAATATATTATTGTTGCTTATAATAAACCCATTTTCAAATTACCGGTTCAATAGTTGAATATGTTATTACAGCCAATAGAGGGAAAATTAAAGCTCTCCATTTGTATTTTTTAAATATTTGACGTATTAGCCATTCGGCAATTATTTGTATTTATGATTTTGCAGTCAACTGTATTTATTTAACCCTTTCACTGCCGAGCATGTACAAATTTGGGTATCTGCTAAGTGCCAGCCATTTTACCGAAAAATGCCGATATAGCTTCATGATATGTAAACAGTATTTTTTCTAATTTTGATCTCTATTTCGAACCATTTTGTTACATATTTTAATTTGCTAACATTTTAGCCATCATTGCGATGCAAAAATTTAATGGATCTATACTTTGTGCAACGATAAAGCTGTGTGATACTATGATCGATACAAAGCTAAAACGATCATCCATGTTTCTGACTCTTACAACATTATTACTTTTACCTCTCTCGGAGACAGTGCTGCTGCTTTAATTATCTGTATAATCAGAAAAATCTGAATCTGAAATGGCTGTAATGTCATCAACATTACTAATTACCGGTTTTCTGACTCGCGCGTGGTAATTAATGAACTCACACAAAAAATGTTCGTTATTAAATTAGAAATTCTCTAACAAAAGTTTAAAATTGCGTCGTTATTTTGGGCTAACTTTATAGACAAACATTCGGACAACACTGTCAATTTCATAAAAGTCTTAAAGACCGTGGGTTATGATGTCAACGAATAATAAAATGAGGTAACTACACAATTGCAGGGAAAGTCGCAATAATGCGTCTACGGCAGTCGTTTCACGAAAACGCATTTATGCGTCTACGGCAGTGAAAGGGTTAATCAGATGACGTGCTGGTTTCCTGAAAATGTTAGCCCTGAGTTGCTGGTGTAGAAATAGTTTCACTTTCTCATGGATAAACTCAATAAAAAAATTTAAACGATTTTGCTTGGGAGTATCTGCATTTTTCTTCCATTTTTTGACGTTTTTATATTAGAGGTAGTTTGACGGCTAAAATATTTCAAGTTTAAAATATTCTAAACCTGATGGCCTGACAAACCGGATTCAAAACAATGGACTACTTTACAAAGCATAACACCTGGTCTAGGTTTTATTTTGGCAGTGTGCCAAGTTTACTAGCGGAAAGTTGATGTTCAGCTCATCCTCAAATCTTTCCTAGGAGTAGTAATTTTTTTGTTAAGTTAAAACATATCCATGGCTTTTTTTTAAACGTAGCTAGCAAAAACTTTAAATCGTTGTTATTTGCCAGTAAACCTGATTTGGAGATGCTGAGTGGGAGATTTTCCCTCCATTGGCTCAGCCCTGATACTTGAGACTCTATTTTTAACCTGCGCCGCACCGGCTTCTAGTGCTTGGCAGCGCTCCAAGTTTACTAAAAGAAAGCAGAAGTGGTTTGGATCCCGGGACCACAGGGCTATGATTGACAATCAAATTTTCCTCAAATTGGTATGTTATAGCGTTATGAAGAAATTTTAGGTTGTCAATTACTCAAAATAAAAAAATGGTGAGAAATCTTAATATAAATGAACTGACCCACACTCCACTGTAACACAGACTCTTAATATAAGATTTTTTTGGAATATCAAGAGTTTATTCGTTTAATAACTTATTCTTAACTCTAAAACAATTATTATTTTTATCTTTAATTGAAAAGATATTCAAAGGAGCGATTAATATATGATTTAATTTATTATTTAACTCAAACAAAATGAAATTCAGGAATTCAGAATACCAGTTTTGTTGTTAGCGCACGGCGAGTTGGACACTCATTTTTTCATGTACGCAACTACCATGACAAACATGGGTTTTTTGTTTTGATACAGTCATCAGCAAGCTATCACTGCTAATCACCAGGTACTGAAGAGAGAGAAGAGACAAAAAGCACATGTAAGAAGTCCGACCTCTCTGTGCACTGGAAGGCAAAGACAGGCCGCTCACTGCTTACTAACAAGGAGGAGTATCTGCATGTACACTGCCCCATCATAAGAGAAATTGGCTACCATATAGGGTTTTGTCATTAGTGCGCCTTTTGCAGTGCCTACAAATTCTGAGTTTTGCTGGTCTACCTTTTCCTGGCCGATTTGTCACTTTTCGATGAGTAGAAGAAGTTGAAGCGCGGGCAATACTGTTCTTGCGGCAAGATACGGTTTGTCCAAATATCTGATAAATTACTGTAATTTCGTCGGAACCCTTAGTGAGTTATTTTACAGCCGTTATGGATTTTATAAACTATGGATGCATTGTATACACAAACAACTAATAAACGAAAATAATAGTTTTTAGTACCATTTCATGGTTTTATGCGCAGCGTTATAATAATGCAAATTTTGATCAGATTTTTCAACTCCTCCCATGTATTGGTTGTAATCCAAAAAAACAGTTAGTTTGCAAACTTTATCCACTTTATAATATACTTTGCCTGTATCTGCGACTTCCATGTTTTTTTATGAACAGTTGAAATTACAGAAATATATTTTTTATCTCTCCAACAGCCAACCATACTTTCCCATTAGAAAAGCTGGTGTCTCACATTTTTGAATTACTTTTCCATTACACATTTTCAAATCTTTGGGACACTTTTCTGTTTGAACACAAAGTTCCACAAACATGAGTATTATGTTTTACAAGTTAGGCTGCTAACTCTGGCGAATTAAGAAAATTATTAATAAATAAACAATAACCTAAATTTGGTAAGCTACTCATTAATTTCATGACTTTGCTGTGAGGGATTCCTCTACCAGTTCTTTCAGCTTGCTCTCGCTCATCACCAATGTACACAGACTGCTTGTGCACATAGCCAGAGACAGCATTGCAGAGAGCAAATAGGTTTATTCCAAATCTATATATTTTAGATGGAATATACTGTCTGAAGCTGAGTCGCCCTTTCCAAGCCAGTAAGCT
The DNA here is from genome assembly GCF_963576615.1 of Watersipora subatra. Lineage (NCBI taxonomy): Eukaryota > Metazoa > Bryozoa > Gymnolaemata > Cheilostomatida > Watersiporidae > Watersipora > Watersipora subatra. The sequence continues at coordinate 6,129,635 of NC_088712.1, forward strand.
TTCATCTATAGATATAAATTTACCAAGCAGCAAAACTGAAGATAACCGGTCACATATCATGGCGAAAACGTTTCCTAATTTGAACATATTATTGCCAGCAGGGTTTTCCGAATTGCCAATGAAATGTAAACTGTTTAAAACCATTAAAACTTGTTTCTTGAAATAATTTTACTAAAGACTGGCGTAGTTAACAAATGATCGGTAGACCAGTAAGATGACAGAGTAGGCTTTTTGACTAAACCCATAAGCAAAATTAAACCAAAAATTCGCCAAATATCTTTTTCATCGACAAGCTGCCAGGCATCGCCATGTTTTTGAAGGCCATACTTATTTGTTTTATTAAATAAAACATTCATGATGGCCGATGTAATAAACAGCTTTAAATAGCCAAAAAATACTTATCTGACCAGGAATTCGGCTTCTTACACCTGCCAAGCTGTCATCAAAATGAAATTCTTTGGGTTTTAAATTGGCTCCTCTTTGAAAACCGTCATGACTCACTCCCTCAACGCCGGCCGTTTCACTCTCAATTTCGTACTCTGATTCAATATGTTGAATTTCTTTTTCACTTTCATTGTCTTCTTCACATTCTTCTGCAAAAAGTACTCTGCTTCACTTTCAAACCAGTCGATAACTTCATGTAAACAAATCTTTTAGCAGCGCTTGAAATATCACGTCCGTTCATGATGATAAGCTTTCCAAAAAGAATGATCAACTTCTAGCAACGTGTTCTTTTTGCACATGCGTATAAAGGACTCATTATAACCTCAAAATAGTAGTGTGATATATTTTAAAACTCATCCAAAAATTAATTAAAAATTTTAGTGCCATTTTAAAAATAAATAATTTAATTTAATAAATACGTATCGAAAACTCAGATCTGGTAGGCATTTACGGGTTTGGTGTGCTGAGACTGCGCTCTCAGCCCGTAAGGTTACGGGAACGGTGAGCAAAAGGTTGAAGGCGTGCAAAAATATTGAAGCTTTTCAGAGCTAGTAAATGGACGTTGATACAAACCAAGCACCAGAAATAATCAATTGTTACAGAGGTAATTGAGCCATTATTAGTACAACTTTGCAAACACTTTTCTGTTTACTGTATCTCCTGCTAATATGGGTGTGCAAAAAACAAAGAATGTCAACGTGGCAGTCAATTGGAGGTGGCATTCAAAGAAATAAGGCCTTTGTTTTGAGGTTTTACGGTTTTTACTTTGTTACCATTTATTACTGCTCTCATTTATATTTTAGGCTTTTTTCGATTTGTTTAATTATTTAATGCTAAATATAAGGAGCGCTTTATTTCCTTTATGTTGAACATTTCAAATTACAGTTTGAAATCTAAATGAATTAATATGTTTAAAATGACTAAATGTAAAGAAATGGGCTCAAGTAAGCTTCCCATTATAAAAGCAACTCAAAGTTGTGTTTAATATTTGAGAGCCTGGCAGTGCTTAAAACTAACATAAACTTGCTCAATAAAAACTGTTTAAAACTATTACGCGAAAAATCATTGGCGGTATTTCTTAGCATGCTTTTATTGTTCTCCTATTTTCTAGGTTAATTTCTCTGATATCTCTTTCATTGTTGGATTATATTTGGTTTTCATTGTCATCCATTGCATCTCACCTCGCTTGCATCAATTTGTTTTATTGAGTGCTACGCTGCTAAATTTAATTATGGTAAACTAAGTTATATTTAGTTTATTTGAGTTCTTTTAGACCGCCTAAGTTGTTGGTACAAAAATTGTATCAGCTTCAGGCATGTGATTCTTTATTCTCCATATTTTCCCTTTTACTTCATGCGTGGCTTCTTTATCTACTGTTAGCGGTTCCTGTCTCCTTTTTTTTTTCTCTGACTGCCTTTCTCCGTTGCTTTGTTGTTTACTTATACTGATGGTAAGCAGTATAATATATATACTCACAATTGTATGTTAGGTTTTTTGCTCAGAATTACAAAATAATTGCTAAAGCATTCCTTTAAGTGTTGTAATGGGCACAATTTTGTAAGGTCTATTTTTTTAAAGAATATGGATTTCACGCTGTCTAATCTATCTATAATTTTGTATCAAAAGTACTATGAGTTTTTCCATCTAGTTATGAATACTTAAATACACAGCCAACTAGCAGACAATTTAGTGTCTATCAGACGTGTGTGGTGTAAGCAAATACTTCATCCTGCAAAAAGCACAAAGACAAAGTGCAAATACAGTTATTCTCAAATGTAACAAGTGGTTTAAGCTGCGTTTTGTTAGGTTGTTGTTGAGCCACACTTATTGGTGAAAGTTGACATACGCTTTAAGTTACATTTTAGTTGTCTATTTCACCTTTGTCAAACATTAGAAAAATGTTGTATAATTCTTCGTTTGTTTTATAGATTTAATTTCAATAATTGATCAATTAAAAATATTGAATATACAAAGTTCCAATTCTAAGGTTTATATGTTGATAACCGAAATCAGTAATCTAGATGTAGCCTGTGATCTGTAATCTATTGCGCACCCAATTTAGTTTTTGTTTCCTACAGGGCATGAATAAATCTAATGAAATTTTATCATGCCTGATTGAGTTTTCCACTATATTGTTAGGCACATTCACGAAGTTGAAAATACATACTTTTTTGCAGTCTTTCATAAAAGTTGCTCCAATTAATAGTAACTCAGACTATTTGATATTCATATATGCAATAATTCTTTGGCAGGAAATGCTGTTAGATATTATCACACACAAAATTTTTTCTCTAGTAAAAATTAACGCCAAAACAAGGCTACTTTTCAGCAATGATGTTTGATACATATATTGTGATAGTAATTAAGTTCGAATTTGAAGTTTTTACATGCACTTTTAGTCGTGAAGAGGTACAAAGGAAATTTATTATGATGGCCATAGTTACTGTGAAAAAAAAAGGTGTTCAAATATGTTGAACTGATGTGTGGTTGGTTAGAAGAAAAAAAGGTAACACAAAATATTGAGCATTGCTAAATACTTGCAGAAATCCATTGAGAAAGAAGCAGTGAAACTGAGAGTATGTGAATGTGGAGCTGAAGTTGTTAGAAAGTTTTGAATTATTCGATTTCATTGTCAATGCAGAATTTTTTATTGTCTGGAATCAGGCTGTGACCGAAAACTATGAACAACTAGTGCATTAAAAATCACTCGAAAAATGTTAATTTTAAAGACGCGGATAGAAACCAATATTTTCATTGCAAATGTGTAAAGGACTGTAGGATTACCACAAAATGAAGCACCTGCCCAAGATGCCAAGCAAACTGGTGTTTAAAAGTTGATTGCACCTTTGAAAGTCAATATTTGGGTTTCTTTACCATTCATTTTAGGCTTTGTCAAAAGTAACTCAAAATTGCAACCAACTGTTAAAAAGTTGTAATGACAACCTGTCAGTGAATCATTAGTCAATTATTCATTGTTTTTAATAATTATCAATGGAACACCAACAATCAATATGAACATTTTATGAAAACAAGTAAAATTTTTGTTTACAACTTCAAATTTTCCTTTCACAAATTATACACTTTTTTCCAACTGGAAACCTTCAGTGATATAAAACTTTTTCATTTTAACTATGAATAAAAATGTGAAAATCAGTGTTAAAAATGAGTCATTTTGCAAATTTATGATATGAAATATTTTTATGTTTACATGTGCAAAAAAAATTATTTTTTTAAAAAGACTTTTTTTCTAGGAAGCATTTCTTCCTTATTTATTTCACACAGATTTATTATTTTCATTTAGTTATGCTAGACCACCTTCACCGGGTGAAATTGTACTCTTCAAAAATATGAAACACAGTAGACTCTAGATGTATTGAATCAATTGCTTTTTTGCGGGATCATACGGCTGCCTTTGCCGCTCTGGGATGCAAAGATTAAATACATTTCTGCAGTAAACAGCCTCTGTGAGAACGCTATCTCAAGAATTTCATTCCTAGTGACCAATTCGTGTGCCATATAAATTGAAAAGCTCTAAGATTATGTAACTAGTTGCCCCCTGATTTGGATAAATAGACACGGCCGACTGTGGCTTACTATAGTCTAGGTGATGGATGACATGGTAGCACCAGCCAGGAATAAAATGCCTGTTACTACAAGGCAATGACTAGGGACTACTGTTCCTTGGATGTAACAAATGGTTCTCTGGAATGGCTGCTGCTAGCTCTGAGCTGGACTGAATCAGGTTAAAAGATTTGCCATGTGGCTCTTAAAACTGTACTTATAATATAATTAATTTTAGTTTTAAATAAAAAAAATAATTTTTTATGAGGAAATTTGTTTCAATGCAGTCAAATACAAAATATACATGATGTTTGTTGCCAACACGCATGTTCATTTTTGTCCACTGACTTACAAAAAAAAAACAATGACCAAGTTAAAAAAAAAAATTGTTAGCAACGAACTATGTATTTGTCAATAAACCGTCATATCCTTACATAAACTCGTCATAAATTTTATCTTTATTGTATGATACAGTGTCAAAACTTAAAAACTGATTTTCTGAAAATTGCAAACGGTGAGATCATTGGTTTTTTCCATTTTGGTCGTAATATGTGTGCAACGGGTAAAATTTTTCAATTTTTTTTCCTGGTAAGCCAAAATATTGAAAATAACTGTAATATTTTAATAATTCATTGACAAAGGGCCAGTTTAATTTTGAGTTTGTGAATGCAGAAAGGATCGTCTTTAGAGAATTTTGAAACATTGGATTTAAAAATTTTATTTTTTGGTAAATGGGTTGTATCAGAATTTTTCATGTAAGGAATAATCTAATGCATGACATGTGGGACACTCATTTAGAGATGCGGATCAGAAACAATGTTTTATTGTAAATAAACAATATCACAGCCACGAATAGAAGCACCTGCCTAAATTGTCAACTTTTTATTAGGTTTAAAAAGATATCGTCCTTTTGAAAGCAGAAATATGTCAAGTTCCAATACCCATTTAAGGCTTTGTAAAGAATAATTCATTAGAAGTGAGTAACTAAAAATATTGTAGTTGTAATCAATCTGATCATCATTAGTCAAATTTTGTTAATTGTTTGGAAAACTAGTGTCACTATTACCAATTAATGCAACTAGACAAATCTTTTATCTAGTATTTTTAAATTATCTTTCTAAAAGTTACAAATAATTTGATATTTTACGTAAATCAATGCACTTGCTAGGACTAATAATTATTTGTTGAATATTTATATTTTCATTATACAGATTAAGGTTAAAGTTAAAAGGTGAATGGAAAAAAGAAAAAGTAAAATGTATTATTGTACAGAGCGTGGATTGGAGTTTTTTCCAATGCTTATACAAACATTCCAATTTTTTTAGGTAATTTCAAGAGATTTTCATTTTTTAGTTGTTATGTGCGGCTACTCCAAAAAAATTTAAAAATGCATAGCTTAAAATAACGTTTGGGCACAAAAGTAAAGTAGCATATTCAAAGGGATTTAGCCTGACTACTGTTTATCTTTTCGTTCATTTGTGAATTATTTGTCATAGTTGTCCGGTTACTTAAATTACTGGTGTTAGTGTTAGATACTTTAACTGGTAACTTGTATAACAGAAAACATTTTATGATCAAATAATTTTTACCAACCAGAAACTTGCAATTTACTGATAGAATAAACTGTATCCGTTAGTTTAAAGCTTCTGATTGGTCAAGCTTTTGATGTGATCTTTTAATTACCAAAAGTAAAAATTGTGTCTGCCTATTCTGAAAAACCACAATGTAAGCATTCTCAGTTTATATAATTAGTAAATTGTTTGAAATGGAACATTTTCTGTCTTAATCTGATTTGTGTGTTTGTCACAGCTGAAATGCTGCCATTTTGAAACAAATTTGGTTTGCGGACGGATGTCTTTTGCTCCTATTAATTGACATTATATTTACTAAATAAACAACATCAGATACTTGAACAAAAGTGGGAATGGGGTCAGACTCTGAGTTGATTAAATAAAATGATGCACTTGTGACAAAAGGAAATGTTGAAAGTTTAATCTTGAATTGTTTCACCCTTTCACTGCCATAGAAGTGTAAATGCGTTTTTGTGGGACGACTGTCATAGACGCTTATTTGAGACTTTCTCAGAAAATTCGTAGTTACCTAATTTTATTATTCCTTGACAACATAACCCACAGTTTTTAAAACTTTTATGAATTTTATAGTGTTGTCCAAATTTTTTTAATAAAATCAGCCTAAAGTAGTGGATAAATTCTAAACTTTTAATTGACAATTTCAAAATTAAATTTTTTTTTGTGTTAGTTAATTAATTATGTCGCACCAGTCAGAAAACAGGTAATTAGTTATGTTGTTGGCATTATAGCCAATTCACATATAGCTAGTATTCACTAGTATTACTACAGACTCTGAGTTTATTAAATAAAATGATACACTTGTAAAATAATTCAATGTTAAATTTTGATTTATTTCACCCTTTCACTGCAATAGAAGTGTGAATGCGTTTTCCTGAGACGATTGAAATAGACGCTTATTTAAGACTTTCTCAGAAATTGCGTTGTTACCTAATTTTATTATTCGTTGACAACATAAGCCACATTCTTTAAGACTTTTATAAACTTTACTGTATTGTTTCATTTTTTTCTGATAACATCAGCCTGAAATAGTGAAAAAATTCTAATTGTATATTTGAGAATTTCTAATTCAAAAACGAACAATTTTTTGTGTGAGTTCATCAATTACCGGGCACGAGTCAGAAAACAGGTGATTAGGTATATTGAATACATTATGGCTAATTCCGATTCAGATTTTCATGAATAATCAGATAATTAAAGCAGCGGCACTGTCTGTGATATTGGTTAAAGTAATAATTTTGTAAGAGTAAGGAACATTATGGATGATCGTTTTAGTTTTGCGTCGATCGAAGCTTCACATGGCTTTATCATCTCACCAAGTATAGATCATTTGAGTTTTTGCATAGAATTGATGGTTAAAATGTTAGAAGATCAATATATGTCACAAAAATGTTCTATATAGAGATTTAAACTGAACAAAGATTTTGTTTACAGATCATGAAGCAATATCGAAATTTTTCTGTAAAATGGCTGGCAGTTGGCAGAAAGCCAAATTTGTACATGGGTTAATATATTGGTTAAAAAGCAAAATGATTAAATAAAAAAATAGTCTAGTCATTGGTGATCTTATTACCTTTATGTCATTTTGCCATCCATTATAGGGCAAGAGCAAGCATGAGGAACATTAGGTGGAAGTGAGCGACAATATTGCCTTAAAGTGTGAGAATTCTCCAAGTTAGCTAAATTGCTACCATGACTAGTATGATCCCTTAACTACCCACTCACTGTTTATTATGATGGTAGCATACAATAATGCAATATCAAACTTCTATAGTACTGCAGATGTCAAAAGACAACCTCAGTCAATAAAACAGACAAACAACCACCGACACAAGCATGCCCTGTTGCAACAAGGCCATACTTTTTAATACTGTTTCTGAAGCCAGATGTGATAATTTTCCTTTCATTTCACACCCTTATCTCGCCAATTTCTTCTCATTCTCTGCGCAATGCAATGGTTTTGAATTTCTCACCTCACGGTCAGTTGTAGAAATAGAAACTGAAAAAACATACAACAAGTAATTTTATGCAAAATATATAAATAGATAAATACAATCAAATGTATAATCAAAATACATATGCTCAAAAACTATGCTGTGACTATTTGTATGAGTGTTTTGTTAGAAAATGGTTACCAAACAAGTGTTACTATTTATTTGATAGCAAAAATGGTAGAGAGTAAATGTGTGGTTGATGGCGTCCACCGGCAGCGAAGCCAAGTAGAACGAGGGGTGGGGCCTGCCCGCTATATAAGCCTGAACATTTGTGCTAGCGAGCAAAGTTGTTTTAGGCCTGTTTATTGCCTGTGCATAATTATTCTTGTACTCTTATGAACTAAGCAGAAATGTATGTGAAAACTCAATGAAAATTGTGTAAAATTATAATCGTTGTGCTATATATAGAACACGGAATGAATAAGCTGTGCTAACGTTACCATTACATTATTAGAAAACATTGTTATATAAAGTCTCTGCATTGCTCCAGGAGTGTTATTTTGGAATGTTTAACTGTGAAAGACATGAACGATTAACGTGCAGTGTAGTTGGACCGATATAGTCATAAATTACTTTACCTTTAAATGAATGTGCTAGCAATGTTACAAGAATGGTATTTTTTAACAATTGATAGTAAACATTTACATAACAATTGCTCGCACTCTGATTGGAGTGTTATTTTGTGACATTCTTTTTACTAACAAATGATTTTCCTACAATATCACAGGAAGGCTCTTGAGAATCTTTCAGTGTAGACACATATATAACGTTGACTTGTAATGCGGTTAAAAACATACAATTTGATAAGATTTTTATCTTCAATTTGCTGTCTCAGCTAACCTACAATAAATGAGCCTGAGAGTTACACCTGTTATAGCCTGGTTCCTGATCTTCAACTTTTAAATGATCAAGATGCAATGTTAGTTGATAACCTCTGTGTTGACAAGATTTATGAGCTTGTATCTCAGACCAACCACTATGATATAATATTCTAGCTGCTTTAAGAACGCTGCTGAAACTATTCTTAGTATACCAAATTTCAAAGAAAATGCCCTTTTCATTTTGGAGTAAGATAACTTCAAAGCGACATATTAATGTTTTTGGAGCTGTAGCATTGTGTTTTAACAGAAGAATAACTTTTAATTCCTTATGAGCTTATATTTTTATAAACTGCTAATAATCATTGAAGGTTACTGAAACTAACATAGTTAGAACAGCTGCAGTCAAAAAAAGGAAGTTATGATCTCGATTCGCTAAAATTTATACAACACACACGTTATGCAATTTACAGGTAGTTTATAGTTGCAGTTAACAGAGGAAGCCAAATACAAGATCTGTAGAAACATACTACACAAATTTATGCAAGAACCACAGACTACCGATGTATGAATTTTACAATCATTTTGTCATCTCTTAATAACAGTTACTGGCTAAAATGTGAGATAACCACAAGAGTAATTGGGAAAATTAAATTCCATATAAATTACTCTGGAAGACTTGCTGAAAAAGAGAAGATTAGGAGTTTTGGTAAAAGACCACCTGGAGGGAAGTTAATTGCTAACAAAGAGTTTCCAAAAGTGAAGATATATGAGTAACATGAGCGCAACGGAATTGTAATGCTGCAGCACTTAGTAGGTCGCATTAGTTGATATGTTCTACATTTAAAGTGAAGGATATGATTATAATGAGATAATGTGCATGAGTATATTCAGTGTGTTTATTTAAACAAAGACTTTTTATCAACTTTATAACAACTTTTTATATTTTGGGATACTCTTTAATTAATCCACCCAAGTTTTCTTAACTTGCTAAAAGCTATGTTTTAGCATAATTTTTGACATATGTATGTATGTGTAGTTTAAACAAATTACTGGTCAATTCTGTTAGATTTATCATTTAAAAGCAATTCATTATACCAGGTGATAAAATTGTGTAACATTATTTGGCATTCTCACATATTTCTCTTAGACTTCCGATTAATTAAGACTTTTATACACTGTGTTGTGCATTACCTTTAGTTGCATCACTTATTACTATCATTTTATATTTTTTGATCAATGAGAGAGTTTTTAGAACTGGCAAAAGCATTATCGACAAATTATTATGATAAATTTGTCAATACTTTTATCACACATTTCAATTTTTACCGTTTTTATGCTTTAAGTTTCTCTTTTTTAATTGATGGTGAATTTTTTAATTTCAACTTAACACTGACAAATTATTATGGCAGCATTTGCTGATATTTTTACAATGCACATAGTCTAGGAGCTGACTCATATCAACAAGTCGCTACATCATTAATTTTTCATGGTGTCATTATAAAGAGAAAATACTAAAAGGTGACAAGTGACTGGAAATTTTTATTGTTTATTACCTGTTTTGCTTCCACAGGCCTATTTTTTGACAATATCTGGCTTTAAATCCTACAGATGAATAAACATCAGCGGATTTGATTTTCTGAATTCAATTTTTTCTATTACCTTCTTTAAATCTGATATTTTTTTACCTTAGCATGCACTACTGGTATAGCAGAATATTATGTGAAATGGCAAAAAAAATACATTTTTACAATTAACACCCCCGAATTTGAAATGTACAATTACAACATTAATTTGATTCACTTTGCTGATGGTTATTAATTATTCTGCTATTTACCAAATGAATAGCTGACTGATCACCGCCTAATCATCTCAAAGGTTTAACTTTGTGTTAGTTTTAATGAAAAAAACTAGCACTAATATAGCTAAGTATCATTTATGGTTCTCGATCTAACAATTAACATATTTTTTGCAAAAATTATTTTTAAACTGTACATAATTGATATGTGGTCATCAAAAGAAGAATTCACGCAACAAAATGATAGTAATTTTTACCATAATAGTAACTGGTTAAATCTTATAGCGTCTTTGCTAATTTTCAAAAGAATTGTTTGATTTTTTGCATTAGTAATATTTTCATATATCATCACTATTTAATATGCACTGCAAAATCTCCAGCAAAAATACCTGTGAAGCTTTAGACAAAAATATAGTCATTGCTGCCATAAAAACGGTTCATGATTTGTTAAAGAACGCTTGCAGAGTAAAATTATAGGTCAACCAATTTTCTGACCTGAGTTTTAACAAGAATGCTTAAACTTTATTTTTGCAAATTCTCGAAGTTCCTAATATTTAAGAAATGTATAACACATACATGTATTATACTTGACAAGGTTCATGCTAAAGAAAGATTTAGGAAATCTTATTTAATTTAATAAAAACTCAGCATATCAAGATGTTACCTGACAATGAAGAAGTCTTTATGGCATATATATGTCTGAGGCAAAACTCTCTACATGTATTTGTATGAGCCACATAAATTAAACTTACAAATAACCAATCAGAATAGAGAGCAGCTTTGTTTTATTTCCAACTATCAGCTCCCAAACTGTTTTTCCTTAATACTTTTAGCTAAAACAACACCAACTGTAGTTTGCAAATTAAGGAGACAGCTATTGAGTGTAAAAACAAATTGTATTTTAGCATTTAATGTTATGACTTTGATGTTTGTAAAAAAAATTCTTTCTCGTAGCAAAAAATATTATCAAATAATTTGGATTAGTTTCACACAAATTGCTAGTTGTAATGCAAATGTATAAGACTGTCAAAGTTTTGACCCATGTCCCAAGTACTAAAAAGCAAGGATTACCGGAAGGTTTTTTTTGCTACACCATTGCTAAATAAAGTAGAACATGAAATCTTATTTCGTTTAATTTGTATATTTGTAAAACAGTTCAAGCATACAAACTAAAACTAGAGTTTTTTCATTTTTAATTTGTACTCATAATTTATTTTTCAGGCATGGGTTTCTTGACCGACATAAAGAAAGAAATTTTTTAGTAGTGGGTAACTAAAACATGGATGTAATACCGAAAGTCACTCCGAGAAGCTAAATCTTTATTTTGTTTTAGAAAAATCTCTTTCCCCAGAATTTGCTTATTATTTTCATGTCTAATTATAAGTTTAGCATTTCTTCAGGAACTTTAAGAGTTTCCACTGAAATGGGATCAGACTAATTCAATGGGCAATTAGTCTAACAGGCCATGTTTGGTTTTTGTAAATTTATCCGGGGTTTGATTTTTTGTTATTGTAAAATAATCTGCTGATTCTCTTTACTCTACACATAAAGGCAAAAATATACACACCATTTAGATTGAAATCCACAATATATATACATGTATATATATATATAAATATATATATATATATGTATAAAGATATATTATATATATATATATATATTTTTATTATGTTTATATATAAATATATAAATATATATACATATATATATAAATATATATATGTATAAATATATATTATATATGTAATATATATTTTAATCATGTATATATAAATATATATTCAAATATATATATATATGTATATTGCTGAGAGCGTCGCAAAAATCGTGTCCAAGGCACTCGACCATAGAAAACGCATAAATATGTCTATGGCAGCAAAAGGATTAAAAAGAGTGTTTTATGTGAATATTACGCATTGTAGAATTCACATGTGCTCCGCAAGACATTGTTGGAACAAGAGTTTTTTGTAAGGTTTATCCTGCATTGTCTAAAATTGGTTGACATAAATAGACATTGTTTGTCATTTATTAAAATCATTCAAAATAATGTATATTGTCAAAAGTAAATAAGTAGAAACGCTTAGGTAACTAGACATACTTTTTCATTAACTCTGCAAGCTGAGGTGCTTTTAAAACGCATCAAACAACTGGCTTTAATGGAAATCGAATAGTAGAATAAGAACTTGATTAATGGTAAGCAGTTGATTTTCCAAAACATGATACTACAAAGTTACATGGTTGTTAGAGCAAACCATATCTTAGACTCTATAATCAACATTTAAATTAAGCTTTGTAGAATAATTCCTTGATGTTGTTATTTTTTTTCTTTTCAGGAAAGTTTTAAATATTTGCTGGTGGTTTTTCTCACTCTGAGATTGTCCGAAATATTAATGTAAGCCATCTTGACAAGTTTGTTTGACAGCATTCACATAAAACACTTTGATAGCTTAATTTTTACTTTCATAATATTTTTTCAGCCAACTTGCGTCAGCTAAAACCAGTGCGGTAAAGCCTCTGTAAACAATACTAGTTCTTTGTGCTTAAAGCAGGTGTCTTTTTAATTTGATGAATAAAAAGACTGTGAGCATACCACTACATTAATTCAATCTATTTACTTTTCTTAATTACTAGTGAATTAGCAATCATTGGTTTCAGGTGATACCGTCATTTAAGGCGTGTATGCGAATATTTATTATGTGATGCAAGAAAATAGTTTATTGGCTCAGCTGTCTGTGTGTAAATATCGAAGACAAATACCCTAGCCAATCTCTTCTGGTTTTCACTTTTCCCAAAGCCACAAGCCTGGCATCAAACAGAAAAAAAGGGCAACAAAACAATTTTTAATGTATTTATTAGTCATTAAAAAGGTAAAAAACAAGCATTTTAGACTATTAATGTAGCAGAAAAAGCAAAACATCATTTTGGTTCTATAAAGTAAAATTGTGAGACTTTGACCAATCATTGGGTGATAAAGTTATAGGAAGTAGCTGCTATTTTAGATTATACGGCCTGGCCGGAAAAGTAGACAGTCAAGCAATTTACTTGTTTTACTAGCTGTTTTACTAGCTTGTTTACTAGCTCATGTTTCCTGCAACAGTTGATGCACCGGTTATCAAACTTAATTTTCTATCAATGTAGTTATGCACATCTTCTAATCTATTCCACTGACTTTGTCATAATATCACCAGTAATTAGTGGTTCCTATAAACTGGTAAAAGTTTGGTTTTTTCCAAGGTGGGTCTCAATTTATTATATATATGGATAGAAATGTCTTTTTGTGCTAGTCCAGTTTTTTTCTCTGTTTATCAATTTTTACCAATTCAGCTGCGGTTCAGTGACAAAGATGAGATTATTTGCTCAAGAATAGACGCTCTCAAGGTTGAAAAGCATGAAACACTTCGGGTTATTTTGCGTTGACACCTATCCTATCATGAAAATATCGTTCCTAATAAACTTAGCTAAGGTTTTAATCATTTCTGTAATGTTTAGGAACTTTATGCTGACTTGCATTTACAACTTGCACCAATAATTGTGGATCTATTTCCAACTAATCACCCCCTAAACATGAACTTTTCAGCTAGTTGGTTTCTATATTGTTGTAAGATCGGGGTAGTGAGCTTATGCTACATTGCTGTCTGAGGTCATGGCAGTACTATGTAGAAATAACAGTAGTAGGATGTTCACATTGTGCAGACATTATGCAAAATATAACCAAAAAGAACAGAGAACCCATTTATTTGCATATGCTTTTTATGTAGTGCAAATGAAGGTTTATTTATGTATAATACACATATCTTAAAAAAAATAGTTATATTATGTAAACATTTTATATATACTTGTTAATAAAAGAAATATTGAGGATGATTTTATGGTTGCATAAATATATGTATACGGTGCTAAACAAGCGCATAAACAACATATTTTAAAGATTGGGTGATGGAGATGTAGTAAATATTCACATACTTTGATGAGCTTTGGAAATTTTTTGATAGGAACAGGAGCAATGATAAATGCAACAAGCCAATTAGGCCTACTTGTTAATTGAACCCAGTTCCGGGTTGGCTCTCAGTTAGATGATGAGCATCTGGGAAACAGCATATGTTCTTAACAAATTGATTCATACCTAAAATAAATCTTAGTAAATTATTCAACCTTCAAAATAATGATGATTGCCTAGGAAAAGTCTAAATAAAAATTTTGTTGATGACTTTGTTGTTTTTTGCGTTGTTGTCTTTCAAAAATACAAAGCTAAGTTAAAAGCAAACAAACAAATTATGACACAAGTAACTGCACTCAACACACTTTCATAATAGCATCATCGTTTGTTGGTCACCAAAAAACTTTTTAGCAACCGAGTATTATCCTACTGTCCTGAGTTTTAAAAGCAGAATTTAATGTAAGAAGAAACTTGACACACTTTAAAAAAACTGTGGAAAAGCATGCATTAAGATTTTTTTACCATTTAAATGACTTTATCAATTTTCTTACACAGTTCTACAGACTAATATCTTTTTTTTTAATTTCCAGTAATATTATTTGCAAAATTTTTAGTTTGACATAATAGTTTCCAATAACTCAAGATTTATTCGGTCTGATGATTTGTGTTTAACTATTTGTCATATTTAAGAACAAGTGTCATAATCATCTACCATTGTTTATCGCTTGCAGTTTGAAAGCTAAAATATGTTTCAAACTATAATCTAATGTGTTTAGAAAAAGGCTAATGAAGCAATGGAATTTAGTTTGTTGACAGTTCGAGAAACCAAGTTTTGCAACCAAAAAAGTTTTTCTTTTTTAATTTTTGATTATGGACTTTTGCAAGGATGATCAGAATATAAGAAAAAACTATTGAGGTTTCTTGGTTAAATTAGGCATAAAAATATGAAATGAACAAAATAAAATCTAAAACTTCAGTTCGACCATTACCAAAAGCATTTTTATTCCGATGGCTGCCATTTAACATTTTTTTCACAAATAAGAGATATGATGGCTAATGAAATTTCAGACAAAGATTGAATTGGTTTATACGTTGTTTCTCATCAAGCTCCTTCAATTGCAAAATAGAGGTATTTGTTATTTGTATTTGTAATTTTTGTTTATTTAGTAACTATATATTTGTATGCTTTCAGAATTATGCTCAGATGATATTTTTGAAATGTGTGAAGAGGAACTTTCAACTGTCCTTATTGGTGAAATTTGGACATTTAGTAAACCATGAGATTAAAGACCATGCTCTCAAACTTAATAGAATTAGTACATTAACTGTAATATCTTTGCTCATGCAATGGTCCACTACTTTCTGTTTTTTGAAAATATATTAGATTTGTTAATAGTGTTTAAAAATGCGTTTGCAGAAACCATAAATTATTGTATTGAACCTTAAAAGCTATGTAAAAGTTACAAACATGAAACAAATGTCTCAATATCTGTGAAATTTAGCTACGATGTTGTAAATGTTAAGATAATTTTTCCTGGAAATAGTTTTTTCTGTCATTTGTTAAAGCTAAGTCTACATTTTGGCTCATATTTGCAGCAGTTTTACAGAATTAAGTTTTTTTTGATAAAAAGGAAGAAAGTGTGTTTTGGTTACTTAGACTTACATGAAAAATAGTGATTCTCAGTATAAAATGCATGGTTATTATGAAATATTAAAATGATGCCAACGGCAGTTAAAGCCATAAAAAGTTAAGAACCTAGTAAAAATAATAATTAAAATAGCATTATAAGAATCATTGTTAGCTGCTACCACAGTTTGATAGTGACAAAAAGTATGACAAACTTTGTTTTACCGCTAGATTTGAAAGTTAAAAAAATGCTATTGCAACAACTGTAAACCAAAGCTTCTCCCAAAGACAAACGCTAAATTCTGTTTTAATAAGCATTTAACATCAGTGAGGTAAGTGTGAGAATAACAGTAATTTATATCGGCCTGTGAGAACAAAATTAAAGGTAATGAGTGCATTAAAAACTTGAAGTTGGAAATAGGCACTGAGATAAAGATTAGAAATCATGTTAAGTGAATATAAATGGTAAGTAGTGACACAGTATAATTACTAGAACCTAGATTAAAACAGCTCTGTACTGCGAAATATCAAAGAGCAGGCTAGTTGACAAATCGGTTTGTGATATAATATTTACTAGGATAAATATAAGCAAGACTAACAAGCATATTTTTTTTGGTGCATACTCGGTAACACAAAAAATGTGATTTTGCACGAGAAAAGGTTTTTTATAGGACAAAAGAACAACAAAAGTATTAAAGTTCTTGCATCAATTAAAGAAAAAATTGAAGTTGCCAGAGAAACCGTTTTACCGAGACTGTTTGACATGACAAATGTTTTGTTGAAAGAAAAAGAAATGACAAAAGCGTGTGGCATGTCTATTATTACAGTTGAGTATTGCTTTTTTCATTTTCTTTTGTATTAATTCAAAACACCTCTGATTTGAACAGTTGGAAGTTTAGGGGACACATCAACAAAATTCTGGGTCAAAATATTTTCTTTTCCGCAGCTTTCAAATTTTAAATTGATGTTAAAGTGACCATTTTACATTTTTTAATAAAATGCATTCTCATAATACAATTTTGATTTGTTCTACTTAGGGTTGGCATTATATGACGAAAAAATCATGTGCAAGGGTATAAAAGCCATAGTAATTATATAACAAAAACATCACTTGGGGAAATTTTAAAAATTGTTACAAGTGTTGTACCTAATAAAAACTAGTAACAAAATAGTGTGTTAGCCTTACAGTAATAACTATAGTTACCTACAGTAAGTTTTTTTAATTTGGCGCATTTAGTGCTTATGATCTGCAATAAAATGGAACCTTATATAGCACCATTGTGAAGCACATGACGTAGGGGGTTTTACTTGAATAACAAATGCCTGCATAACATAAACTTTGAATTCACTTCAAATAAAGTTAACTTACTATACTATTTATTTAAAGCTGAGTTTTAAAATAAATTGTTAACTATTTTACGAAATTCCAAAATTTTATTGCTAATTTTTTTTTCATTTACCAGTTTTTGTTTTCACATTCATTAGAACTTTTAGCGGACTTGTTTATAATGTTTTTTCAAACAACTTCAGCAACACACCCAAATGATGTAATAAAGTGTTTGATAATAAAGTGGAATTTTGATAACAAGTTAAAGAAAGTCATCCTATTTTCTGTTTAAAGAGAACACAGCTCTAACTTTGCTACTAGTTTTAAAAGAGAAATGAGACCCAGGCAGTCAGAATGTAAAATCATGCTAAAACTACATTTTTTAGTTATGCAAAGCTTTGAAATCAGCAAATTCTGAAGACTTTGATGCATTTTAAATCGGATTATAAATGCCCAGGTTATGCAAAATTTAGTAGAAAAGGTGTCGCAATAAACTAAAACATTTGTTTTGAGTTTAAGCAGGATAAAGTTGAAGATTCATGAATCATAAATCATGGTATCTGTTTACGAATCAAAATGCCATAGCAACCGATCACTTAAACACAACTTATATTGATGAAACAAGGCATTCTACGCATTAAAGCAATGAAAAAAATAATGGTCACACTTTTATTCAAATCCGATAAACGGTTGAGCTTTTAAAGGTCATGATAAGGTCAACAACATATGTCACTAAAAGCTAACCGTCTTGAAGATTTTCATTAAAAGGGTATGTTTCAAACTGGGTACTTCTCATCAAGCTATATTTCTATGACTGCATATAATGACAATCCAACGACATATCAAAGTGTTGGAAGTGTATTCGGAATTGTCCAACTATACGGAAGGTCATGGTAAGGTCAATGAAAGGGGACTATATAAGGCATGGGGGTGCGGAAATATCAACCGATCAAGTGACCATTCAATCTAGAGCTTATTTTATGTAGTTTAACACTCACAGTGTAGCACAGAGTACACTGCAGAGATTTATTGTAGCGCATTGAAGGGGTTTGCTTGTTACGTTAGTGGCAATTTGTCCAACACAACCATATCCAAAGATTCCTTTGGTAATCTTTGATACACAGTTGTAATGAGGCTTATTTGTTCAGATGACATAAAACTAGCACAG
Source organism: Watersipora subatra (assembly GCF_963576615.1). Taxonomy (NCBI): domain Eukaryota; kingdom Metazoa; phylum Bryozoa; class Gymnolaemata; order Cheilostomatida; family Watersiporidae; genus Watersipora; species Watersipora subatra. Next base: position 6,147,901 of record NC_088712.1, read on the forward strand.
AATTCCGTACATTTTGCATCCACTTATTAGTTTGTTGTCAACAGCTAGAATGGAAATGTTATCAGCAGTGATAGGTTGATTATTGTTCTCTGTCATTTGATTTAATTCATTAGGATTATCGATATTACTTTCATTGTCGTTAGCAGCCACCTATTGCATAAGCAGCTGTATTTCTAAGATTCCTCTATTATAACAATCCTCATGATTGCTTTCAATATGATCTGAGGCAGCTGAGTCAGATTCTAAGTGGAAATACTCATCTAAATTGTTAGCATCAGCTAGCCCTAACTTTGTGACGGTTCTATTTTGTTTTAGCTTGAGGTGATAAAACAGGAAATAACCACATACATGCGTGCATCCGCAATTAGAGCCTATACTTACAATCTTGGGTTATGAAAAATTCCATAGCAACCACCAATATGGGTAGAGTTAAATAGCAATACTGGCTTTATGATTGGTCCGAGACAAAAATAAACAAGACCATGTGAAAGAGCGGGGTTGAATGCACTATAAACCACTGTTTACTAAACTAGTGAAAGTGAGTCATATAATAGCATATAGCACGGGTAGCGCGCTATTGTGAACAATCCAATTATCACACGGTTGTACATTCTGGTGGCCGGTGTCACAAATATTATCGTTTACACGCAAAAATGGCTAAACTGTGAGAATTAATAAATCATATGTTGTAAAAATCTTTCCGTGTGTTTTAGCAACTTGATTTTGTTGCTCTTTGTGCATACATAATACATAATAAGCACTACAACTGCCAAATTGAAATTCAGGTAAACATTTGGCTGAATTTGTATGGTGAAAAATGATTTTTTAGATGAAACAAAAAAACATCAAATTCCACTTCAGAAGCTGAAAAATTTATATAACAGGCTAATCTTATCCTGAGAGTGCACTGCACTTAGACGTGGTGATGCAATGCTTTACCATTACACTCAAAGCCTTTTGAATTTTGCTAAACTGTAATTACATGCAACTACAACTTTTGGGGCAAGCATGACAATTTAGAGCTGATTGCCATAACAATCAATTTTATATAACAGAGTTTGCAAAATACTTTAATTTTTACCGCAGTAACTTGAACTGAGTTTTTTAAACTAGAAGTAATTTTTCATAGAGATAAATTGTAGGTTGAGTAGTTTCAGTGTCAGCAAGAGGCTTATTTTGGGTTGGTTACCTCAAAAAATCTTCATTTGTTTTTTATATCGTTTTGTTCAAATGAACAATTTTTATTGGGTCAAACTATAAAAATAGTGTGCAACTTCAAATTGTTCAATTTAAGAAGATCATTTCCATCAAAAGGTTGTTCAAAATAAACTTAAGTCTTTTAAATATTTTTAACTGTGATAGAAATAAACTGATATTGAAAGTATAGGTTTTAAAATCTTTGGTTTGTTTCATTCTAGTGCCAGTAAAAAAACGACTAATCATATTGCCAAATATTTTCAAATATTTTTGAGATATAACAAAAACAATTATCTTAAACATTTACAAGAAATCTCCAAAAAGATAATTGATAGGTTAAATAACAAATTTGGGGCAAATTATGTTACTGAAGTCATGTCAAAGTAACACAACAAAAGTGTACCATACCAAAATAGTTTTTTTATGTGTTTCAGTTTGAGGCTCAGTTTTTGTTTGCACATGCTACTGTTAAATTGCTCTCATTAAAAAAGGCTAGAAAAAGTGTTTAGGGATTTAAAAAAAACTTAACAATTTTTTACTTATTATTTTAAGTTTTTGTATTAATACCTCGGCCCTCAGTTTTTTTTTGTGAAAACATTTCCACAGTTGAAACAACTATATATTTTAATACAGTGTCTAAACCTTTTTATTGAAACAATGCAGAACAGTTTAAAAATATAATATATGTTCCATTAAAAAACAAAGTTTTTTGTTACAGCCACAAATTTTTTTGTTCTGAGACAAATAACTTTCTTATGATGCTTATGATTCTGAATCTTTGCTTATAACCCTTCAACTCAACCACTTGAAGTAGGAACAAGTGCTAACAATCACATTTGCTATTATTCGTTTGTGTTTTCTTTAATATGCTAATCGATTAGTTTATTTATCATTCTGCAATCATCTAGTTCAGGTTTTACATATTTTAACATCTGCGAAAATTTTTAAGAAGTTTCAAAACCGGTTGAAAACAAAAAAAAGTTGGTCATAGGAAAAGTAGATTTAGGTTAATTAAATAATTTTCAGAACATACACAAAAACAACAATGTATCTTTTGCAGTAACTTCGACTATGAAAAGAAATGAATGCGTCGGAACAGAGTCATTTTTTACTGAATCACCGAATAACAACAGTTCTTATTATTATTTTATTGTAGGTAACGCATAATAATGTTGAGATGATGTAGACATTTTTGGAAGTAAGGTCAGAACAGCGAACATAAAATATTGAAAACCATGTTAAGACTTCTAACAGATCCCAGCAGCGCAGTAATTTGAACTTGTAGTATTTCTTTGTGTGGTCTGGCTTTTTGTGGTCTACCACAATACCTGGTTATTTAACCTGTACCACATGGTCTGTGTGACTTCTCATGTTCCAATATAAAAATGTCTCTTTATCTACGACTGCATCAGTCTCATAAGCTGGTGGTCATACCAGCTGTTCACCGGTTTTGAATCTACACTGACTAAACATATTTTTTGCACTATTTTTGTCACTCCATTGCGTCTTTTGTTTTACTCTATTGTTGCTGTTTGGCTACATTTCTATAGCATATGAAATTAGATATTTTTCACAGTTCGCACCTATTTTACACAATGCACTGTCTATATAATTTTCTATATACGTCCATCTCTATGAAGTGGGTAGTGTCTGTGCCCGAATTTCACTCAAGTTTGCTTCTGTCTCTTGTTTCACAATGCCAATTTTTATCTATGCATAGGATTTTTTTCCTTCAGGTGTCTGACACTACATAAATATATTACTTTTGTAATTTATTTCCTGTCTGATCTAACGTTTTTGTTTACTTTTTGTTTATTTTAATCCTTTTTTCCACTATTATTGTTTAATTGACTCCAGTAACTAGTTGTAGCTTTTCTCGGTGTAGTTCTCTTAATCTTTCAGTTCAGATTTGTATTTTGTTATTGTCTTTTACATTGCTGTTAGTCCCTTTTTACCACAATTATTTTATGACTCCAACCATGGCACTTAGACAGCATAACATTTAAAGTCATAAAAGTGCAACCTTTCCGATTTATTTTTCTCAATTTTTCTTCTATCCAGTTAAGTGTTCTAGCAAAGTATGTGAGTGAAGCCACAGTTTATGCGTTAATTGTTGTATTTTTGTTTTGTTTTCTTAACTGATATCTCAGTAATAATATATACTTATTTCCATATTCCTTGCTCACTTTTTTGTTGTTTGTTTTCATTTATTTTGCACAATTTCTTTTTGGTTTGACAATTTTCTAGCAACTCATATATTTATAGTCACAATTTCTGAGACCTTTCAACATTTCATTGTCCAGTAGTCTTGTTTCTTTCAAAGCCAACAAAGCACAATATTCTGGTTTAATCCTAATTCTGACTCTATATGTGAATAGCCGGACCGTCTGAACTTAGCTTTTCAACTCTTTTTTGCTCTTTTCATACAGCTTCAGATTTTCTATAGAAAGTAAAGTATGTGTCTAGTCATTGGCATTCTTTTTCATCACTTATCTTTGCTTTGCAGGCTGTATTAAAACACACCTAGGTATACGACTATTGACAAACAGTAAAGAAAATATTTAATCTTTTTTACATATACTCATTTCATGTTCACTGGCACCATGTTTTCTCTGTTGGATTGCTGTGTGCCGACCCACTTTATCAGAACTCGCTTTAGAAAAACTTATATTTTCTTGGAATCTGTTGTCATCTGAACTGTCTCTAACATCGATGTACGTGGTATCAAATTGTAAGCCTCTTTGATAATCATTTCAAAGCATGAATATATTGGTCTTCTTTGCTTCACATGGTTTTAATATTTTCTGGTCTAGCATTGACATATTTTCTGGTTTTTATTTCAATCAATCCAATGCATTCAGGATATTGGTAAATATCGTCTGACATAATTGAAGACTACCATTTCTAGAATATACATGTAGGAAAATAGCATTGTGTCTATAGTTTTCTCCGCTGTGCTTGTACCTCTATTTTTCTAAAGGAAAATGAGTAATTTTTGTTGTCATTTTGTTTGTAGTGTTCCATTGATCAGGCTATCATCAACATATTTCTCAGGCTTTCTTCGCACTCTAATGAGGTTCTTTTATCGGAACTTTCATAATCTATCAGGCATATGTGATTTCAAGTGGGGCATTTTCCTGAAAGTACTTTGTCAAATTTTCATGCACATCCTTATATCATCATGAGTGTAATTTCCTTCCAGATATGTTTCAAGTTTTCAGCTAAATTTCTGTCTTATTATAGACTGCAATTTATTTCTTAATTCGATTTTTCAAGAATTTTTTTTTTTCACACTGCTAAGCTAATATGTTTTTCTTTCTGTATTTATTAATAAAAAAATGTTAATTGTCTTTGTTCAACCTTTCATTCCAAAATATTTTGACTTTGTCAACTTATCTTTTGATCTTAACCATAGTTGATCCTAGTCATTGCTTTTTTTCTCATTAACTCTATTGCCAATTCTTCCTTTATGTTGTGTTCATATTTCACCTCATTGCTGTAATTATCTTAAGCTTTCTCTGTTTGTCTTGGTTTAATCAGTCTAATTCATGTCTTTGCTTTTTCATTCTATTGGAAAGTCCGATGTGTCATTTTAGTTTTTGACTATTCTTCCTCTTCCTCTTAAGCTTCTGTGTTACCAACACTGCAATCACCTAGAAGTAAATGCAGTGTTGGTGAAACAATAGTCTAAAAGTGTTTCACTAACCCAAACTTGTTTCACTCACATGGGTGTCTGAAATCTGTCCTAATTCTAGTAGGTACATGCATAGAGTTATCTCCCCTCAGAGTGATAACTACACAAGCGTTTCCGGTGCCAACAAGGAGCGTTTGGGCCACGCCTCTTTTTTGTGCTAGTCAGTCGTAGTGGTTGACTAGATCAATAACATCAGCCATGAGAAGGGTTAAACAAGGATCATGAATTCCAGTTGAGATAGTAATTAATGCTCATATTAAAGAAATGATGATTATAGTTTATTACTCTAATATAAGCTTATTATTTAAAGCAATTCGATACCTACCAGGGATTGCTAAACATATTATGGAAATGTTTACTTTTTCATTTCCATAAACATAAATATTTCCATAATTTTAGGGAAATGAATATGGAAATTTTATTTTACAAGTATGGAAATGGTATGGAAATATAAATAATATGGAAATTAATTATGGAAATGCTATGGAAATGGAAATAATATGGAAATGAATTATGGAAATGGAATTAATATGGAAATGAATTATGGAACTTTTATGGAAATGGAAATAATATGGAAATGAATTATGGAAATGGAAATAATATGAAAATGGAAATAATATGGAAATGAATTATGGAAATGGAATTAATATGAAAATGAATGATGGAACTTTTATGGAAATGGAAATAATATGGAAATGAATTATGGAAATGGAATTAATATGGAAATGAATTATAGAAATGGAAATAATATGGAAATGGAAATAATATGGAAATGAATTATAGAAATGGAACTAATATGGAAATGAATTATGGAAATAGAAATAACATGGAAATGGAAATAATATGGAAATGAATTATGGAAATGGAAATAATATGGAAATGGAAATACTATGGAAATAAAGTAGGGAAATGGAATTAATATGGAAATTAATTATGGAAATAGAAATAATATGGAAATGGAAATAATATGGAAATGAATTATGGAAATGGAATTAATATGGAAATGAATTATGGAAATGTTATGGAAATAATATGGAAATGAAGTAGGGAAATGCTATGGAAATAGAAATAATATGGAAATGAATTATGGAAATGTTATGGAAATGGAAATAATATGGAAATGAATTATGAAAATGGAAATTGTGACATACACGTAATCCCTGATACCTACATGACTTGCCAAGGCAATAAATAGATAGTGAGTGAAAGTGAAGGTAATGCAAGCAGTTACTCATAGATAACATACATAGTCATACTGGGGTTGTATTACATTGGTGTGATGGGAAGCTAATCAACTGCCATCAACTATGAGCTGTTCTACCCGGTGTTGCCCGAGTAATAAAAAAGTATTTGGACAAAAAATTTGTTTTTATATAACATTTACTATTCTAACTTTTAAACTTCATATCATAAGAAAGAATTTTTAAGCAGTTTAAATGAATTAAGAGGAAAAAGAAAACAACTCTAAAGGTTTGCAAGCTTTTTCAAACAACTACAACTTTTAAATTTCATATCATGAAAGAAGTGTTTTGTTGAAATAAATTAGGAAAAAAATAAAACTGTAATTGTGTTTAAATGTAAAATAATTAGCAAGTAATGGCTAAATATAATCTGTTTAGCTATGATTACAATAAAAAATTATTTAATAAATAAGGTAATAAAAAAGTATATTTTATTTTTATATAATTATAGCTAGTAGAATTAAGTATAATTTATTTTTATTTAATATATAACAACATTTGCCATTTTAACTTTCAAACAACCTATTATGAAAAGTGTTTTGTGTAACTGAAATAAAAGAAGAGAAGAGAGAAAATAAAAACAACTGTAAATGTTTTCAAGCTTATTCAAACAACTACCACTTTTAAATTTCATATCATAAAATAAGTTTTTTGTTGAAATGAATTAGGAAAAAAAATGAAACTGCAAATGTGTTTAAATGTAAATTAATTAGCAAGTAATGCTAATTATAATCTGTTTAGCTATGATTACAATAAAAAGTTATTGTAATCATAGCTAATTTTTATTACTTTATTTCATAAATAAAGTAATAAAAAGTCTATTTTATTTTTTAATAATTATAATTTAGTATAATTAAGTATAATTTGTTTTATCTAACATATAACAACATTTGCCACTGCAACTTTCAAACTTTTTGCTTGCTTACATCAAGCAAAGATGTCCACTAACTAGTGGACATCTTTGCTTCAAGCTAGTCTATGTATTTGATTGATATGTATTGACATCTAAGATTAAATGCAAGGGCTGTTTGTGAACTGAGGTGACAATGAATCACTCTATCACCAAACAATGTCAATACTTTCAGTTGATGGCAGTCGATTAGCTTCCCATCCCACCAATGTAATACAACCCCATTATGACTATCTATCTTATCTATGAATAACCAATGATATACAGCCCCTCATGTGTGAGGGCTGTATATCATTGGAGTAACTGATTGCATTAACCCACTTACTTAACACCATCTATTCAGTGCCTTTTCAATGCATGTAGGTATTGAATTGCCTTAAATAATAAGCATATATTAGAGTAATAAACTATAATCATCATTTCTTTAATATGAGCAATAATTACTATCTTAACTGGAAATTCATGATCATTCGGATGGCTGACGTTATTGTTCTGTCGATCACTACGATTGACTAGCACAAAAAAGGGGCGTGGCCTAAATGCTCCTTGTTGGCACCGGAAACGCTCGTGTTGTTGAATACACAGTTATCACTTAAGGGGGAGATAACTCTATGGGTACATGTTTGTTAATGTTATTGATTTTATTTATCCCTGTAATCAAATTATTTGGAATATATTGCAGTGGCAGTATAATTTATCTTTTTTCTCTAAGATCTTCAATATAGCCAGAATTAAAACCTTTCCTTTTTCTTCAGACAATGCGTCAAACATCCCTTTGTAATTTTATCTCAAGTTTGACAATTGCTTTAACTCTCATCCCCAATCTTCAGTTGCACATCTGTTAATCCTTGCTTCATGATGATAGTCTTTGATTGGTTTACGTGTGTCTAACCTGTCATAGCCAGTTTTATCTTTATCTCGGTACAGTTTGATCATCATCTCCATTCACCCATTTTTCCTAGAGTCATTATCATAATAAAATTTTGGTACCATGATATTATTCAGCATGGTTTTCTTCCTAAGTTGATTTGCTGATCTTCCATCTTGGCAAATACTTTGTGACGACCGGTGTCTGTTTGGTTTGTTTTTTGCGTGTGCCACAGAAAGGCTGTCAGACACAGCATCTACTGCAAGCCATGTATGTCGTTCACGCCTTTAAACTTTATGTCTTTAATTTTATTCATCATTTTATTTTATAAATACATTTTTAAATACTATTTCAACTGCTTTTATTGTTAGTACTATTGTTGTTGTTATTACTATTGTAAATACTATTATTATTTGTTAAGTTTATAACTTACACAATATCAAATAATTTAAATTTAAAAAAGTTGAGATTTTTCACAAAAACGTTGAAGATCTATGAACCGCTTTTATTCCATTGATTGACACTCTGAAGGGAAAGATTCCTTAAGGTTGTTGTTTTATCTTGTTTTGATTTTGGCAAAAGTACATTTCATTATTAGACGAACTACAGCTAAAGTTTGATAACAATATTTGTTTGTTAAAAATATAGTTTAGCATTTTAATGTCTACTTGATGATAAAAGTCGTCAAAAATAATGAGTGGTTTATAAACTAAACTAATGCTTTTTCATTAAACATGAACTGCAATGTGAGGTATTTTTTTCAGCTAGCAGAAATTGCGATACACCAAATTGTAAAATGTTTGGAAAAACAAAATACTGCAGAAGTTGGTCGAGCTATAGAATGGTTAACAACTACATGCAACACAAAGCCTTTAGGAACTGGAGGAAGGACAGTGAAACAGTGGATAGTGGATGTTGGGTTCTGGGTAATTTGTAAACCTTGAGCACAAAAACTCTAAACCTTTTAGGATATTAGGGGAACTTTTTTTGGTTTACTAAACATGTTGTGTCTGTGTCACTACATAGCTCAAACAAAATTATCAATAATCTAAAGCCTAGAGTGCCTTGGTTGCAAAACAGCCATGAAAATATGTAAAAAATCATGATCTAACCAATTATAGAAAAACATAGAAATAAAGCAAAAGGTTTTATATTTATTAAAAAAGGCAAATACTAATGACAGACATGAATTTAAAACATCAACAATCATAATCTGATTGTCTTTAAGGATATTTATCAACTTAAAATCATAATATAGCCTACTAGAAATATCTCTAAACGGTTATTTTAAGCCTTGAGAATCATAATAGTTTAACCTTTGTCTTTTCCAATTTTAAATCTCGCAACAAAATTTATTTTATGTCAGCTAACAATTGATATTGTGATGTGTTAAGTAACCATGTTTTTGATATTATTATTCAAAGTATTAACAATTGAGTGAGGCATGATTTATTTGGTCAATATTAGATTGAACGTTTTAAATTCCTTGCAATAAGTTTTAATGAAGTGGCAAAATATTTAATATGGTTGAAAGTTTTTATTGTAAAATACAAAGTCAATAAACGCCAAATTAATCATGGTTAGTTTTATGTTTAACTCATCAGAAGAGAGTAAGATTACAATGATTTTGGGGTTTATAATAAGATGTAAAAAGTTGCATCATAATACACTAAAACTGTAAAGGTTAGAAAACGGAAATATAACTTACACATATGAATATGTGGAATAGTGGTAATTCAAGTAGAGTTTTGCAACTTTGTGCAGCTTAATAATTATAGTTTTATATATTTTTTGTTTTACCTAGTAAAATTACCTTTCAAAACTCAAGCTATTTCAATTAAATCTACTACTTTAAAGTGAATACTAAAATAGGCAGTTACTGTAAATAACTGCTACATGTAGGCCTAAGCTATTTTGAATATAACATTTTATATCCTAATTCTTGCAAAAGGGCAAGTCAACAAATCTAAAAAAAATCATTGCATATTTAAATCGGTGACAAACAACTAATTTTTGGCTTAAATTTTATAGAATAGACATAGCGAAATCATAAACACTTGTTATTTTTTTCATTTGTTGGAACCATTAAATTGATGCAATTTCTACAAGCTCATGTAAGATTTCAACACCAAATATTTTAAAGCTGTTTTTTTATTAAGTACTTAGCGTATTTATCAAAACGTTATATTTCATCAACATTACCTGTTGATGTACAAGTTCTATCAATACCATCTTGAGTTGTTGTTTAATGCCATGCGGAGGTGTGGTATGTAGTACAGTGCTTGTTAAATCGTCTCATTCAAGTGTAGCTGAAAACGCACATATTATGCTTTCCAGTATTCAATTTCACCTGTTGGATATAGCTTTTCAGACCACACGCTGCTTTCAAACAAAATATGTCAAGTGGGCCAACTCAAGGATAATACAAAAAATGATATAGCTAAGCGTCAAGATAATGGAAGCCAAAATCTAAATATAAGCAATTCATATATTTCTGGACGTCATGATATTGATTGACTATGAATCTATTTTCTTGGTATGTTTGATTGTAATGGGACATTTTGGCTGATACCTTAACTGTCTAACAATTTTCTTATAAAAATCATTATTACTCAGTCCATATTTTAGCCCCATTCCCATTTTACTTCTAACTGCAACAAAGGATAACTGTTATTATTTTAAGAGCCTGAAACCACAATCCAGCAGTAGAGCAGTTCAAGCATACCTTTAGGCGCCTGGTTCAAGATGCGGTGTTACACCAGGAGCTACTGGTAATATTATATCTATAGATGACACTGAATTGTTACAAAGTTCTACTACCCAACTATGTGCCTCCAACTGTTGTTAGTGAAGATTGTGTTGAAGATATTATTTACCGACAAACTATGCTTGCCGAATGAATGTTAAACATTACATCACATCCTGCTCTTGGTAACATTGCTGTATATTTATCTGGTTGGCTTGTCAGAAAACTGCTTAAAAATTGTGTTGTTGGCCACATTGACTCTCCCTAATTCAGTGTAAGGAAGTTAGCAAGTATGATGATATTTATGTTCTATTAGGAAATAAGAACAATGGTGGCTTGATTTCTCCTGATGATGTTGTAACAACTGTTATCTGCACCGAAAGTGTCTGAAGGCGTCTACATCAGCAAATCAATGTTTGAAATATCTTAAGATTGTGAAGTGTGTAAAAGAAAAGATTTCACTCTATGATATATTTGAATTAAAGCAACATTGTACTGACACTTCTGTAGGAATTGATAATCCTCACTTTTCACTACTAACTTTAGTAGTTGAAGCATATTTTTGAGTTAAGACAGCACCACTTTTCCAACTTAAGAAACCTAAATTTATATAAAGGGAACATCAGGCAAAATGTTACAAAAAACATATTATTTAGAGGACAGTGAACTGGTATGTCGCTGTGACATAAATTGTCTATAGCCAGTTTAAGTTAGTAATTATGTTTAAGACTTCTCTATATATATATGCATACAAATTGTACAGTTTGCTGGCAAATAATAGTTCAATTTATTATATAATTTATGTATACTATAATGTTATTAGACATTATATTAGGATCATCAGAGCATCTGGCTCATTAATTTTCTATCCATAGATCAATTATTTTCTGAATCACAAACAAATTTGACGTTCAAATATAATGTATTTAAGATTTATAGTTTGCTTTACATGTATATATGCATACGAATTGTACAGTTCAAAGACATTTAGTTGTTTAATTTATTATATACTTTTTATATATAATGCTTTTAGAGGTTGTTTTAGCATCCGAGCATCCAACTCATTTTTTATGCAGAGATCATTTATTTTCTAAACCACAAATAAATATTGTAGTCAAGCGTACTGTAGTTAATATTTTTAATTTGCTTTTGGTCTATATCAACAAAAAATACATATAAATATAACACAAATCAAAATATATTAAGTGTCGAGACCTTCTGGCGCAATAGCTAAAGCTAATCTAAGCTCAAGGCCAACCCAACTACTTTTTGAACAAAGCAATGTAGGTTTCCAAATTTAAGTCAAATGTATACAACATTCTTGACGAGTGTTCTGCTCTTGGCAATGTAAACAACTTTTGTGATCTCTTATTAGATAGTCAATAAGTTTTAAAGCTAAAATTCACTAGGCTGGTAAGGCGAGGAATTCAAATGATACCCTTAAATCTAATGGAAAAATCTGTTGATAAGAAATGCAAATTACATAGAGCCAATTTAGAGTTGTCTACCTATTGTTGAAACCGTGTCAATAGCCATCTACAACAAAGTTTATAGCATATGAATCTGTAGATCTTTAGCTAGGTTGACTTTGATTTATAGGTTTAATGAACATGTAGATCTTCATCTTGACTTTGATATATTGGTGGATTAGGATTGGTGATGGATAAAAGCACCCACAAGCTCATTGAAACTAAATGTTGTGCAATGTTGCTAGCTTACTATAAATGAGAGCGTGACCATGTATTGTCGTTCAAGATGGCGCTCAAAGTATTACGCTGAGCATTAATCTGGGCCATTCTAAGGTTAGTATAAATCAATGGTCAGAGGCTATACTATGTAAAGCAGTCTATTGGTTTGAATCCTACTCGCTCTGTCAGGCCGTCATGTTTTGTCCATTTTAATCTTGAAGCATTTTAGCCATCAGATTACCTCTAATACAAAAAAACTACTTAAAGTGGAAAAAAATTGCTGATACTTTCTCGCGAAATTGTTAATTATCTTGTATCATATTATGTAAGGCTATGAAACTCTTTCTAGACCAACACCTTCGGACGAATATCGTTAGGAACTAACAGTACATGTAAGTCAAAAAAAATTATGACTTTAAATTAATAAATACAGATGATGGCCAAATTACAGATGAATAAAATATATAGCAATACAATATGGAGAGCTTTTCCTAGTCTTTATTTTATGGACTCTAAGAACATCTTCAGTTATTGAACCGGTTATATGAAATTAGATTTATTATACAAAACAACAATGTAGCAGTGTCTGGAATATGTTGGTTGATATGAATCATGAAGTACTAAAAACAACAAACATATAAGTTAAACAAAGAATTAATATGATGTTACTGTTGATAAAGCTAGTACAACGTCAACTTGACACAAAATATAATTTAATGAGCTCGTGGACTAATATCAAAAGTAGGTCAGCTTATTTCAAGGCAACAAACTATAATCATATATCTATTCTTCAACAGGAAACATTACCATATGAAATAATTACTGGTAATTTTATATGTTCTTAGAGCATGAAAAACTTCATGATGAGGGTTAAAAGTTGTCCAAATAAAGATAATTATTAATTGGTTTGCCGAGAAATCAGATCATGAGCCAAAAATCTTAAAAAAGCTTAATTTTATTCATGAACCAACCAATCATAGCGATCAAAGTAAGGGCAAAGAAAGACAACTCTTGATGACAGAAACATTAACCTTTGTTGTGTACGGCAAATCAGTAATTCTACTGAGCAGTAGACCGCTAAATCAAAACCATTCTTACAACATGGGTACATTTCTATTAGCTTTTGTAGAGTAGTTATAGTTCATAATAAGAAAGAAAAGGCAGCAACTCAGACTGATAAAGCAGCAGCTAAGGTTGTAACTGGAAGACTGCTATGTTCTTACTGCGGTAGTTAGCTACAATTAGCCTGTTTCCAGAGATGTCCATGTCCAACACACTGCCACTCTCAATCGCGCTGTCTGTCAGCTCTGAGACTACCTCACCTACAATATATTAAGTATAAACAACAGTCTCAGCAAACTCCTGATTTCAATACTCTTAAATTGAAGGTTTGCTGTACTCTACAGTCACTTATGAGAAAAGCTAGTAGAAACGCTATCCTTCATCAACAAAAAATTATCATTCACTGCGCTGCCATAGAACTGCACCAATGCTCCTCACAGCTAATTAGTTAGAGGTGCGTTGAAAGACTTTTTGTTTAAAGTAGATTTTCCAACAAATTTTAACGCTAGAATCTACAACCTCACTACTTGTTGCAGAATAAAACCTCCAAAAGTTTTAATTGCTACATGTATTTAATTACTTTTTGTTACAATAATTGGTTAAATTTTATTCATAAGCTTCACACTTTAAAATTATCACTTCCTTAGCTATGCCCTAACTTATTGAGTTATGTTTACACTAAGCTGAGAGTACAGCCCTAGCCTAATTATTGGAAAGCAAGCCTCAGCTCCTTTGACGGGTCGCCCTTTCAACCGCCCATCTTGCAGAATAAATATAGATGAAGTGCTACCTGATTAAATTATGAACATGGTGTCAATAACTAGTTCCTCATATTAGCCTACTTCTTACAGTCGCAGGAAGGTTGGCATGATGCCAAATACCAGCAATTAGGGGAGCCAATGGCAGAGTATAAAAAGCTTAATGGAAATTATACTTGTGACCCGCAATTCAAGACTGGCTGATATGGGTAGGCAAGCAACTATACAAACTTCATTGACTAAATAAAGTGAAATGGTTTATACAAAGATTTGTATTATGAATATAAGATTATACTTAATTTATTTAATTTAAACAAGCTGTAATACAAAGTGTGCTTGTCTTAAATTGAGTTCAAACTTTACAGAGCGACTGAACACAAGTTATTTTTGTTTTGTTTTAATTGATTGTAGTACCATTAAGATGGCCAATGCCATCTATTTACTATAGCATCATAAGTAATAGTAGAGCAAAAGGCAATTTTTTCATTATAAACTTAAATTGGTAAATATTTTTGTTTTGCCTCATTGAAAGTATGTTCCTCCACACCTTTGGAACACATTGTAAGTGCCTCTAATTTTCCATCTAGTAGCAGAACTGTCCATAGTTTTATGTACAACTTTGAGACCTGATGATATCACCGGATATCATACCATTAAATTATATGATATTCAGTTGATCAGCGATAGTATGCTGAGTGTGCAGACAAATCCAAAATAAATGGCTAACTAATGAGTAATGGTGAAAATTAAACAGCTACTCTGAATCCTGAGCTGATAATAAGTCTATAGCAAGTGGACTATCAGTGCTCTCTATTAATACGTGTAGTGTTTAATTTCACTATGAAAAGTTGTCAGAGTAGGATTACATGTGTTTACATCAACATTATGTATCTACTAGTATATCTATCAATTACTAGATTGTACAGCACATTTGTCAACACAACTGCTCACACATATTCTGTATATCATTTATAAATAAACCAACCAGTTGAGCTATCCAGGATTGTCACAGTGCTTCTGTTGAGTGCTGCCACCAGGATATACCTCTCTCTATAGCATGCTACTCCTAGTGGCGGATGCGCATCTTTACAGGTCCAAAGCAGCTGACCTTGAGAGATGTCTATCCAGCAGATTTTAGATGAGAGGTAGTCGGACACAACAACTTTGTTTGATCCTGCAACACAGAGTGAGACCCAATTTTGGCTAAGCGGAGGACAAGAAATGTCTTTGAGTTTATGCCCTGTCAGTGAGTAGATGATGAGAAGCTTGTTCTTTCTGTCTGGAGCAACTACTTTATCACATGTGATGGCTAATCCGGTGGTACAGCTGCCATCATAGTCATCGTGAGCCCAGGAAGTGACTTTCTTTCTCTGCTGATCATGTACATAAATGGTCCAAGGATCACCATACACTGTTGTATATAGTCTGTCCTTGTAGACCTCCATTGCTCCAGGGTAGTTGTTGAATGTGATGAATGAACCTTTTACTTGGTAGTTGTTGTCAATAGTAGTTACTGCTTTATTAGACATTCCAGTTAATATTTGAGATTTCCAGACTTTGGTTGAATAAGGATATGATGGTAAAGGGACTGTCTGAAGGAGTTTGATGGACTTTGGAAAAGATTTAGAAGGTCGAAGTTTGAGTTGATTATCAATTATAAACCCATCACTAGAGACAATTCCTAGCATTATCTCACAGCTACCACCTGTGAATAAGGGAAAAGTATGTCGTATAAAGCATGCAAGATATAATAATTGAGTGCTAGCACTAATAGCAAACACAAAATTGCTAGTCAAGTGGACACTCAGATTGCACCATCACAATTGTGTTTTTAGAAAGTCTGTAATTCTGTAGGATATCATTTATTTTGTTATTCAAAACCTGCTTCCAAAATCGTTTATGCAAAAAATCCACGTAATTTTTTAAAATAATTTTTTGCTTTAAAATAATTGAAATAAATAGTTTTCCCAATTATATTTATTTATTAGCTTGATCAAAAACAATAATTTAAAATACAGTCATTTTAAATTTATATTCATTATTTTAGCTACTTTAATGCTCCAATACATTAACATTAATCACAAAGCAGCATGGCACACATGTATAGCCATCTCTATGGCTCGGCATAGAACAATTCAACAGTACTTATATATATATATATATATATATATTGCTAAAATTTCAATTTAATTATTTTATCTACTCTGATGCTTCAATACATTAACATTAATTACAAGGCAGTATTGCACACATGTATAGCCATCTCTAAGGTTCGGCATAGAAAAATATGGGATGCTTATCAGCAGTGAGTACTTTTTACTAGCAGAGTTATGTATATGAGTCTATCATTGTATGATATGGTAATGATACAGTTTCCATGTGTCAAGAAAGCTTCCTTAGCAAGTCCTTCATCAATGCAATAAAAGTTAAAACTCATGGATATGCTGAACATTTATATTAGACTATCGACCGTACCTATATGTATCATAGAGACTTTGTAGTTGTATAAAGATTATCATAAATATAGTGTGTAGCACTGAATTCAGGTTTGCTTCATTTAGCTAAGTCTAAGTCAAACCAGATCCATATGCTGTCTTATACCCCATTTATACAGACTATCCCAACTAACAACGTAAATTTATTGTAAAATAACATTTCCTGCAAACATTTTTGATAATGTTCTACAATTGTTATTTGATTATCATTGTTGTGTTATGTTCCAACACCGGAACACATGTTTTGTTTTTAAGATGTAGCCTTTTGATAATGACAAATTATTTAAAAGGAAGCAAATTAGGTTTTATATACTTTTTATTACAGAAATAAAAACAAGTAAAATAATGTAGAAAAACTATGATAATTTTGAATGATTCATGTAAAGAAATAAAGGTCTTTACCAATTTCAATTTTCGCACTTGTTAAAAAATATAGCAACAATGACTAGGTTCCATTAGAACTGATGATGCATCAGGGTGTGTTTATGATGCATGAGTGTGATAAATACCTCAGAACTGATTAGATGGCCCTAAATTGATTTTGTCCTATACAGTCAAACATGGATAACTCGTCCACGGATAGCTCGAACACATGGTTAATTCGAACATTTCCTTTGGTCCGTTCCCACGTAATGATAAATTGCTATAGATAACTCGAACTCAACACTGTTAATTCGAACTGGTTTTTTGCCCAACGGCTACCGAAACGGTTGTTATCGCTTTAGAAAATCACTTTATTCAAAGCCATAGAGGTAAACTTCCTCTTTTCGTAATTCATAAGCGTCGTTATTACCACCATCGGCAAAATATTTTTGTCAACGACTTTTCTAAAAGTTTGGTGAAATTTGATTTATACTGCGATACGATGAATAGCCCGGGCTAGCCGGGTCACGCGCGCAAGGATTTTTGCCACGCACATACAAAACAAAAATCGCATGTTGTTTTGTATGTGCGTGGCGAAAATTCTTGAGTGCGTGACCCGGCTAGCCCGTGATGAATAGTTTTCCGACGTTGATTCCGTGTTGAATCAACGTCGGAATTTTGAATGTTTAAAACGTCTTAAAAAATTTTGTAATTAAACGTATACGTTGTCTGTAGAGGTGGAACGAGACACGAGACGTCTCGAGTATCGACCTGTCTCGTATCGGTCTCGTCTCGACTTAGCTATTGCCAAACTCGAGACAGGAAATAGAAATAAAGCGCCTGCGCACGGTTGTTAAAACATGGCTTCTTGCGGTAGCAACGACTCCATATATTGTACTGGCTTGCGGGCAGCTGCCTTTAAAGTTATACCCGGTCCGTTACTACCTGTCGCTATTGATTATGTTGGCCACTGAGTCTAATCATGTAGTCTGGACAACGGCCTTGTTATATTTTAGTTCGGTTCTGTGTCCTTAAAACAGATACCAGGTCGTATCTAATTACTCTTCGGATAATCCAATTTAATAAATTGGATAACTTTTGCAGGTAAAATGTCTGTATTTTATCGTATCGTGTCTAAACACCAACTGCCCTTCATAAAATTCGGGCCTCTTTTACGTATATACTACCAATGGCGGGTAAAACTTGCCCGGACACGGAGAAACGAACGAAAGGCCGTGTCGACCATAGTCTGTGTTCGGTTAACAATGACGTTTTGTTAACTCAATATAACAATATACATGTGCATGTATACAGTAATTAATATAATTTCATGAGTACAATTTAAATATAATTCACATACTACAGTTAATACATAAACAAAACTTAACATTAATGAAACGATAAGAATGAAAGTGTTATCGTGTGTTCTTTTAGCGACGGCTATCGGTTTCATTACACATTACATTAAAAAGTAAGAACTATTCAATAGATGGTAAAAATATACATGTACAAAGCAATATGTTTATAATAACTATGGTCAATCAAACTCAAAATTCTTAGAATATATAACTTCGGTATTTTAGAGCTGTTTGTGTCACTTTTGTTTACAAAAACTACATACATATCACTATTAAAATGTTGTATTTAAATCGTTTACACCAGGTGAAAATTCAATTTAAAAATAGTTTTATTAATTTATATATACCAAGTAGCTAGTACTTGTGTAGTGAAATCATCACCAAATGCTCATTATTTTACTGTCTCGTGTCTCGAGTCTCGAATTTTTACAAGACAGTGTCTCGAGTCTCGTCTCGAACTTAAAAAAACCTGTCTCGTTCCACCTCTAGTTGTCTGAACTACAAAAAACTATTCATCGTTTGACCTAAACACAAAATACGTGTGTACATTCAATAAGTATCTATTAAAAAAGCGTGAGTGATATAGAATGTACCGTAAAACCTCGTAAAACTTCTAATTGAACTGCCTCGGAGTGTTGCTCTTAACAAATCCCAGGTAAAGTAAGGTAATCTGCATAAACTTCAAGAAAAAACGGCAAAATTGATCGTGGGTAAAATCCCAAAAGAAAAAAATGTCTTTTCTTTTGAGCATTTCAACAACGATCAAGTTTTGCCAATGTCAATCTGAAAAACGTCCTGGCAATAACATCACCTCAAACAACAAACCAATCTCAAGTGATAGAAAAATCTCTATATTTTTTCATGAAAACGTTTTAAACTTTACATTAGAAGCATTTAATTTGAAACAAGCCATTTGTGCTTTTGATTTATATTATAGTTTGTATATGTACATGTATCTACTAATAATTAAGTAAATATATGGACTTGTGACAGTGCTCTGATAACTTGAATGCTCTGATAATTCGAACACTTTTGCTCGGTCCCTTGAAGGTCGAGTTATCCATGTTTGACTGTATATGTTTTGTCTTACTATACCATATTATTTACTAATATTAAAATATTATTTAACAATATGACACATTGGTATGATAATCAAATGTAGTTGGCTGCACAAACAGAATAGGCAGTCATGTGTGCATTTACATTTAAACTTGGGTATCAAGTCACCTACCCCCTTGTCACATACCCTCCTAGTCTATATACCCCCTAGGTCAATTACCCCCAGGTCAATTACTCCCTCCCCATGATATCTTTGAAGAGTTTCCACTAAGCACTAATTATAAGTGCAATACCCTTGATCATAAATTAGATATTTTGAAATTGAACTTGTAAGGAATTTAGAAAATTAATTATTGTTTTGATTCCATGAGTACAGATGTCAACCAAGAATGGGTTGCATAATGGAGCTTCTCAGGGTACATATCAAATGTGCTCAATGCCTTGATCCTGGGTTGGATAGATTCTTTGAAGCAGAACTTGTAAAGAGCTAAGACAGTTAAAGCATGCATACATAAGTTAAAAATGTGTTGTAGCTTTAGTATCATAAAATTTATCATGGAGTTCATTACTAGTACTAAAAGAGGTTCACAGTTAGTGTATGAAGGATTCGTATATGTAAAGCAGAAAAATTTAGCAAATAGATTTGGTTCACATGAGTGTGAAATGAGATGGAATGATAAACAGTGCAAAGCTAAAATGAAAGTGAAAGGTAAATAAATTATTGGGAAGACCAATGAGCACACACGTCGTTCCTACTGGTCGTTCGGAGGCTCTGAAACTGCGTCAGTCAGTTAAAAGACATGCACTACATGTCTTCTACAGAAGCTTCTACACATATCCTAGCCATTCGCACTATAGGCAGAGGAATACACTAGTTCCCCAGACCTCTGAGGAGATTGTCATTCCTGAAGAATACAAAGTAACATCATGTGGAGAAGATTTCAATGTAAATGTTATATGAATTAAGATTTAAAACTAAATTTCCATACATGTACATGTTTTGCAAATACATATAAATTACTATCTGTTTGTATTAAAATACAATTTCGTGATTAGTTTGTAAATAAATGCATTTATTTACAAACTAAGGTAGGTAAAGTGTCTTTTTAATTATTCATTATCAACTACTAATTAAACCATGATAAATTAGCAAGTGGCTCATGTGATTTAAACCAAAAATTAACTGATCTAAGTTAAACTGTATTATGTGTTATGTGGGGGTAATTGACCTGGGGGTAATTGTTGACGTGGGGGTATATAGCCTAGGGGGTAAGTGGTCAGGGGGCAAGTGATCTAAAATCTTAAACTTTTTATGATCATTATCGCTTAACTAAGTCTTGAGGGTAAGGTATGATAGGTGTGTAATACCAATGTTATGAATACAAGATAGGAATGTTTGAAATATTCCAGCATTTATATCTCATCAATGTTCTAAGCGTAACCATCCTGGGATGTTAGCTACTAACTGCAATATTCTGGTAATTTTTTCCAAGATCATTTGCTGAACATTCCAGCAACGTATTTCCAACAACGTTGCAGAGACGGTATGAGAAATATGTTCGAGCAATGTATTTCCCCCAGCGTTGCTGGAGCATTGAAAATGTGTCTGCCAACAATCTTGTGACAACTTTGTGATGAAACAATTGTGGGACTTTTTGGAACATTCCTGGAACATTCTGCAAACGTACATTTGTTAGTGGGAAAATAGTACATGTCATAGAGAGTATCACAAGCTACGAAAAGGCCATTATCAAATGAAACTAAAATAATACGAACACAATTTTTTTGTTTTTTATAATTTATGGTCAACTAACCTTGACTTTATTTAAACCGAACATTGTGCAGTAACTATATTCACTGACTTGCTACCAACTGTCATCCTGATATTGTAGTTTTCATAACCCTTTTGAGGGCAAAGCGACATTTTTGTCGCTTCACGATTCTCCTTCAAATGGACAGAATGACAAATTTGTCGCAATAGAAACATATTTCTTTTATTGTGGCTTTTGGTTAGCTAAATGTCGTTTTTGTTTACTTTTTTGATCAATAGCAAGCTACAATAAATTGAATTTGGTTAGCCTCTAAAAAAATTTTCTATTTGCACAAAACGATAGTTTTTAGCTGTAATAAATGAATAAAAATTGCGGAAAAAATTAGAAAAATACTCTAAATAATATTTAATTGTTTCTTTATTTTTGGTTCTGTTTTAGCCTTTATTTAATGAAAGCTTCGAGAGTTTTATTTTAGTTTAACATCATGACGACTTCTAAGAGAGCTCTCTGTAATTATTCGAAAACACCAAGTACTCGTACCGGAGTTACTAAGAGAATCACAGCGGACTGTGACTTTTTATATTTAGTAGCCAGAGATGACAATGAATCAGGTTCAAATTGTGATTTTAATTATTTTACATCTGGAAGTGACAATGATGAAGCAGCTGGTAACAGTAATGATGATGAGGTGAGTTGGGTGATGCCAGTGCCTGGAAGAATATTACCAATATGAAAAGAGATAAATTTCCTACCATTCATCAGTCTGTAGTTTTGACAGGTCCAGTATTTACTCTAGTAGATTTTGTGTGATTGGTACAAAAATACATGAATAAGCACATTGTCCAAAGACTGTGACGTAGGCCTTTGTAAATGAGAATGCTTTTTGGATATATTATACAGAAATTGTGCTTATTAAAGTGTACACTTGTATCATAAAAAGATATACAGTATATATATATATATATATACATATATATATATATATATATTTTTTTTTTTTTATCTTGGTAGACCTACATGCATAAATATTTTTTGTTATACATTTTTATTCATATATAATATATAGATATATATATATACATCGGGACATATACATGTATACATATGCGTGTTTATACATAGATATATGCACATAATAACATAAAAAGAGTGTATAAATCTTTTAAAAGAAATTGGTTTTCCAGAAAATTAATTTGCCCAGGGGGTCTGATATAGTCCTGAAAATTTGCCAGGGAAAATGATACCAATGGGACACCGATCAGTGCATCCGTGAAGAACTTTGCTAAAAAAAGCATACGCCCTAGTGTGCCATCGAGTTACATGTACTCCGACCTGTTATACAAATGATTTGCCTCACGATTTAGAACACAATGAATTATTGGCTGCACAATGCTCCCTATTACTCAAACTGGCATTGTTAGTGATTAGTTATAGTGAAACCGGAAGCGAATAAATGACACAATTTTAGTAATCAATAAGTTGAAGTTCAGCAAAACATTTATAAAAACATGCTAAAACTTAGCTTACAGACATGTTTGGTAAACTAAATTCATTTATGGTAAACCCAATCTACATGTACATGTATATGCTATTCTACAGGATGGATTTATTCGAAGAGTTAAGTTTCGCGTAAGTTGCCTTTTTCTTTCTATTCGCGGATTAATTTATTTGCGATTGAACATTTTCACTCACTATAAAAGGTTAATCCTACACATGCCCGCACCACGTGTTCAGGTTTCTATTTAGCTAACAACTACGAGTCGATCACGCTAAGCTATAAATTTTTTGCTGCGTTCACAGGTTTTCACAAATATTAATCAATTTGGAAGCCTTTTATGAACCAACAACTTGTGGTAAGTAATGAGTTTTTCAAAACCATTTACTAAATTAATTAAATTTTACTTTGGTTCTTCGGTAAAACACAATATTTATTTTTTCCATCCCTACCGCTTCACTATTTGTTTTAGTGTGAGAGAGCGGTTTTTCATCATACAAGGAGACACAATGACTGCAAGGGTAGTAAATTTCATTCTTAGAAGATCACCAATCATTTAAGGAAATCTTGAAATTGAGGAAGAAGTGACCGGAGCTGCTAATGAGGAGAATATAGCTGTTTTGAAAAATAAAAACGGCTTTAAGAGCTCAATTTTTGGCCGACCGGAGGAACTTTGCAATAGTAAGCCAAGGGGAGAGTTCTGATGATAACTTCCTTACCAGCCATGCAGTAGCGAGAAAATTGCCTTTAGCATCTACCCAAGACAGTGACAGCGATATAGAGCGGCTATTACCAAAATAACTAGTCAGAGAGTCCCCTTACAAGCTAGTATTCACATATCAAGAGTACCAGTTTAATTTTATTGCTAGACAACCGCCTTAAGGACTAAACTGTTTATATTTATTCCATTCATCGTTTCCAAAATTTTATTTGTATTTGAAATATTTTTTTGTACACTCAAGTTTGTAATGAATTATAATATATCTATACATGACATAAAATCTAAAATATAATCATGTTTGCTGCAGCGATATCAATGAGTTGTTGTTGATGAAAGGGTCTAAATTGACTGGTTGCATCTCTGCCAATATTTCTGCCTGGATGAATATTACTACTTGTCTCTAGTTTTCGTAATCGGAATAGGTTATGATTCATTCCCAATATGCAGTAAGAACACAAAAAATATTAATAATTGTTAAGGAAGTACAAAAACAATAGCTGAAGTATTTAATGAAAGCGATCAGTTTTTTTAACAAAAAGAGTTAACTAACAAGTACATTATGGAAAAACGTATCTGCACTGCAAATCAAATACATACCAATAAGTCCTGATCAGAATCATTATCGTCCTCAACTACGGTATGAGAGACTGATGGAGAGATATTTGCCAAAACAAAGCCACGCCGAATATTTTGTGAAAACATTGAATAATTTTGTAAAGAAGTTTGACGCAATGGCAATAAAACTCGAAGCTCCAGCGATGATTTTAAATAAGTTCTGAAACGCGGCTACGTTTAGTACTTCTGCTTAGCAGCTACTTTTGTGATGACGCATTCTGCATATCTTGTGACAACCTTCAATAAATTTGTAAAGAACTGTGATGCATTGGCAATGGGGATTAACCCTTTAGCGACCGCGCAGTTACGATAGAAAAACCACTAGAGTATCGTGCAATAACTTGCGCGATTTGAGCTGCCGACATGAACGGATAGAAACTGCAGTAACTTACAACAAAATTGTGGCAGTTACATAAATTAATATGCATAAGAAAGCTGAGAAATTTTTCTACAAGCTGATGCTTTTTCTATGTAGATAACTCTCAAATACGTGCCAAAAAAAATGTTGATTTGCTGAAGCTATGAAATTTTTATTTTTGTATGCCATTTTCAATGGTATTTTTTTAATTGATATAAGTAATTGACAATGTTGTACTAAATATACCCGCATAGAGTCATATGTTTACAACATTTTGCAAAAAAACTGATCGTTGAAGAGCATTGAACGCGGAGTTACAAGCTCTGTTGCAATGCAGGAACGCCTTTCGAAATTTTCAGCGCAAGACTCTATCAACCTGCGAATAATGGAGGCGCGACATGGTCGTCTAAACTTGGCTATAACTCGCATGCAAATTCACATGGAGCTGTAAATGAATATGCATTTGAAATCTTAGAAATTTTTCAACAAACAGCCATATATTCCCTGTACATCGACTGGGAACACTAGTCACAAGCCAGATTCGACGAAGTTGTCACCCCTCTACCATGAAATTTCGATAACAAATACATTTTTAGAAGCAATATCTCTGCTAAAACCGGTTCATGATAAGCATCTGCATGGTGTCATATGTTTACAAGAGTTTGCAAAGAAAATGGGTTTTCCAAGCGCATCAAAAGTGTAGTTAAGTGCTCCTGTGCATCGCGGGTGCAGACCTACGAAATGCTCCTGACGCCACGGTGATTAGCAGTGCTGCAGTTACCGGACATGGCCCCCTCAAACTCTGGTGCAAATTTATATAAAACTGCAAATGAATATGCATCTAAAAGCTGAGATATTTTCCTACAGACTGAGATTTTTTCCTCCGGGCAGCTTGCAAACACTGCAACTTCAGATCTATATATTCAGTTATTATTTTTTTCTGTCAGATTGATATGCATTTCTTGAAACTATAGATTCATGTAACAATTTTGCAAACTGATCGCATGGATGCATGTGTGCTGCAGCAAAGGTTAGCTAGTTGTGCACAAGAAGAATTGAGTGGTGATCCTGTATTCACACAGTTGGTGAAGCAGCAAAAGACAGGAAGCAACATTTATTATGAGCAGAAACGGCAAATGATGGAGAAATCCTTCTGCCAGATGGCAAAACAATATGAGAACTGAACTCTTCGATTAGATGTGGCCCTGAAGAAGGCCGTGGGCAACAAATACAACATAACAATGCACAACAACTACAATATATCATGACATTTCAGCAAGTGTATGTACAATAGCTAACGACACAACAAAGCATTTGCATAAACTAAATTATTTTAAATACAATTTGGAAATTTATCTAGCATGGTAAGGCTCAAAACAGGGTTCGCACAAAGGTACTCCACATGCTTGGCATTTAAATCTAGTTTTGTCTCGCTTACAGGTGTTGTCATTAGCTCGCTTTGGGCAGCACCTACAAATTCTATATTTAGCTTGTTTACCTTTTCCTGGACTATTTAGCAATAATCGATGAGCGGAAGAAGTTGAAGCGCGGGGAACAGTGTTTTTGCGGCAATATCCAGTGTATTCAAATATTTGTTCAATTAATTTCTGTCGAAACTCTAAGTCAGTTATTTTACAACCACTACGGATTCTATAAACTATGGCTGCATTGTACACACAAATATTTAATAAATGAAAAAATAGTTTTTTTTGTACCATTTCATGGTTTTACGCGCAGCGTTATAATAATGCAAATTTTGATCAGATTTGTCAAATCCTCCTATGTATCGGTTGTAATCCAAAATAGCAGCTGGTTTGCAAACTTTATCCCCTTTATAGTTTACTTTGCCTGTATATACGACATCCAAGTTTTTATGCATAGTTGAAATTACAGAAATATATTTCTTATATCTCCAACAGCCAATCATACTTTCTCCATTAGAAAAGCTTGTTGTTTCACCTTTTTTAATAGCTTTTCCATTGCAAACTTTCAAATCTTTAGGAACACCTTTTCTGTTTGCACGCAGAGTTCCGCAAACATGAGTGTTATTTTTAATAAGTTCAGCTGCTAACTCTGGCGAATTATAATAATTATCCATATATAAACAACGACCCGAATTAAGCAAACCATTCATTAATTTCATCACTATGTTGTGAGTGATTCCTCTACCAGTTCCTTCGGCTTGTTCTCGCTCATCACCAATGTACACAGACAGCTTGTGCACATAGCCAGAGACAGCATCGCAGAGAGCAAATAGCTTTATTCCAAATCTAGATCTTTTAGATGGAATATACTGCCTGAAGCTGAGCCGTCCTTTCCAAGCCAGCAAGCTTTCATCTATAGATATAAATTTACCAGGCAGAAAAACAGAAGATAACCAGTCAGATATCATGGCTGAAACATTTCCTAGCTTGAATAACTTATTGCCATCAGGGTTTTCCGAATTGTCAGTGAAATGAAAACTGTTCAAAACCATTAAAAACTTATTCCTCGAAATCATTTTACTAAACATTGGCGTTGATAATAACCTATTGGTAGACCAATACAACAACAAAGTAGGCTTCTTGACAATACCTATTAGCAAAACTAAACCAAAAACCCGCCAAATATCTTTGCCATCGACAGACTCCCATGCATCGCCATGTTTTTGAAGGCCATATCTATTTGTTTCGTTAACTATAACATTCATGATGGCCAATGTAATAAAAAGCTGTGAATAATTGAAAATACTTATCTGTCCAGTAATTCGACTTTGTACACCTGCCAAGCTCTCATCAGTATGCAGTTCTTTCGGTTTTAGATCAGCTCCTCTTTGAAATCTGAATTTACTCCCTGGTTCAACTTCGGTCGTTTCACTCTCACTTTCGTCATCAGATTCACTCTGTCGATCTTCTTTTTCACTTTCATCGTCTTCGCCACATTCTTCTGACCTGAAATCCTCTTCCTCACTTTCGAACCAGTTGATATCATCCTCTAAACAAATTTTTTTAGCCGAGCTCAAATTATCACGTCCGTCCATGTTGATCAGTTTTCCATAAAGAAAGATCAAATCTTGACAACGTGCTCTTTTTGCACATGCGCATAAAATTTATTATTTAGAGCGTCAAAACAGTAGTAAAAAACTTACTGAAATTGCTCAAATTTTTAATTTTAATTTTTAACGTTGTTTTTAAAGTAAATAAAATGTTTTAAAAAAGGTCTATCGAAAACGGCAAAATTGTCGGGTTTGTCAGTTTTGGTACGCTGAGACATTGCTCATAAACCGACAAAGGTCGGTCTTGGTACGCAAAGGGTTAACTCCAAACCCCGGCAATGATTTTAAGATGGTTTTGGAACTCAACTACGTTTAGTATTTATGCTTAGGGGCTAGTTTCTAATTTGAAGCAGTAGTTATTCTTCCTTGTGTTTAAAAATAGAACTAATTGTTTGCAGAGTTTAATAATTCATGGAATTGACTGTTCGCGAAATTGCGAATTTTTATAACCATCAAATGTTTTCATCCTGTAGGGTAGATGTTTACCTTAAAGGTAAAAACTTCATACAGTGTGTACTGGACCGTTACACTGTAACATTACATTTTTTGGCAAATCTCCACTACTAAACGCACTAAAGTTACTATAACTATTTAGGTAACTATATTTTATACCGCTAAAATATTGTTTTTAAAGCAATTTTAATATGTGCAGTATGTTGAATTTTCATGATTTTTACAATAGGGGTATTTACATTAAAAAAAAATTTGGGGTTTTTATTGCCCTCCATATAAAACTTTTGCCTTGATATGCCAACACTGGAACAAATTAAACCTATATGGTAGGGTTCACTTTATTATGATAGGGCAGTTCATGACAGGAATCTAAAGCTCACCATGTTGTGTGAAAGTATGAGTGAGAAATGCACTACATAATGATAGTTTTGTGACCATTCGATCATCTCCAGTCAGCCACTAGATAATCTTTCGTATGTAAGCACTGTAGTAACTTGTTTGTTGAGCAAAATAGAGCGAAGAACAACATACAGTGTGGTTTGTTAGATCATTATACTTTAGGTCAATTTTAGATACTATAGAATATTATAATGTAACAATTATAATATTTAGTAACAAAATGTAATAAAATCCATATAAAGCACAGCAGTATAAGTAAGTGATACAATTGATACCGTGATAAAGTTAATAATACAAGTTGATATTATAAAATAATACATAGATATACTGGCTAGTAGTATATAATATTAAGTAATACATTTTTATGCACCTATAGTTTAGCACAACATAGGGTAATGAAACATATAATAATGTAGCGCGATATAATAAATTAAAATATAATACAAAACGACATAAAATAATTTAATACTAAAATATTACAAACTATACTAAACAAATTTATTATTGTTATTGGAAGATTTTGTGTCTTAATTGTACTTATGAGGTCGTGTCTCTATGGTTATTTGCGTCTCCAGGTTTATGTGTGGTGTTCACTTGTGATCTTATTGTTTATTTCTTCAAACTTCAATTTTACCGAATACAAAATGCTATTGCTGTGAATGAAAACCATGTTTTGTACTATGTTGAAAGACTTATTCACATTGGAACTCTTTGATACCTGTCTTTATTGACTGATTAGATCAACAGCTTTTTTACCCTTGCGACTTTGTCTGTGGACTTCATAATTTGAATCAACTTAAACTCAGGGCATATCATGAGCCAGGTAGTGTAAATCTGAACAGTGTTTGTGTACAGCCAAGAGGCTGGTGGCGCTGCTTTTACAGCTTACATGCAAAACATTAATGATTTATGTGTAGTTAATAATGTAGACTATTATTCCTAGACTTTAACAAACTTGAAAAAATACTCTGTTTACAGAAAACATCCTTACAGCCAACTGTATGTAGTGTAACTTTGCAAAAATGCCTTTGATCATATTTTCTTATTTGCTTTCTCAATCTCATTACCGCTTCAGAGGTTTAACAGTAAAATTTTGATGATTATTATCTATTGAGTATTGGTACTGGTGACATTCTTTTGTATAATATTTCTGAGAAAACAATAACGAAATAAAGGAGACAGACACTGCACAGTTCTATGCTCTGTTAGTATCTGCCAAAATATGAATGGAAAGTACTGGATATCTGAGGTAAGTAAACCTTACCGTTTACCAGTATTCCCAAACAAAAAATCTGAGAAAAGCTACCCAGTAACTAAATTTTATAATAATAATAATAATAACAATGATGTCGTAAACTATATAAGGTATATTAATTATAACCTATAAGGCTTGAAATATGCTGACCTTGTTATTCACGGTGTCAGCAGAAAGTGCTGAAAAAGTCTGAACTCACTCTGTAACACATTTTTAGGTTTTTGTTGAAAAACCTGAGATAGATTTTAATGTCGATTATCTTGGTATAAATTATTTTATTTGACATTGCAAAACAAGAGAACTTAAATGTTTTTTGTAATATTATAAGTTTTGAGAATGAATAATTGAATAATAATGATAATTATAAAAATTTACTAAAAGTTAATCATCCCAGTAGTATAAATATTTAATAAGTAAAGAGTTAAGAAGGGTTTGGAGTAGCTAAGAAGGGTTAAGAAGGGTTTAGGTTACAAGGTTATTAGTATAAAACTGTTAGTATATATATGTTAGTATAAATTTGTTTGTAACATGAATAGCATTTGTAATAGTGTAAAACACCTTACCCTTTTCTTTCACTTCGCTGAGTGAAGGTATGTCTATTGATGGTAGAACTTCATCAACCAGTTGTTGTATGGTGTTTTTAGTATCACTGTAGCTTGAGACAATGTCACACTGTTAAAAAATATGAAACATCTGAATGATTCTAAATCCAAAATTAATAATAAAATATTCCACAGTTTAAGATCTATCAGACTTGTTCAGTCACTAACAGCTGTAACAGATCAAGAAATTTTGTAGAATTATTTTTGTTGGGCAAACTTGACATGCAGTTTGGTAATTTCCACAATTTTTTAGCAGTAAGCTGAGAGTTGCAAGGATTTAGTTATTAAAACAATAATTTCATTTTTACTTGATAGCCTTATAGATTTGATAGTCTGAGGCTTACAGCTAAAAATTTATTAAAACTCATGTGGTACCAATTAAATTTTTGGCACAAAATGCTGCACTGCTTTTACGACAACCATCAATGAACAAAGGCGCGTTCTTGTGATTGTTATTTGATGGATGAATGCATGTTATATAAAAATAGAAGTTTCAGTTGACAATTTAGGGAGCAAAGTTTTGAGTGGGTTTTTCTTTTACGATAAACAAGCCATACACAAAACCTAAACTTCTCTCAGTATGTTCTTAGAAAGCCTCCCTAGTTTGGTAACCTGTCAACGTCATATGAAACTCCTCTTATTATAATAAATATTATTTTGCTAAAACTATAAAGCTAAAACAGATTGCTATACTTGCACATTAAATCTCTGATATTTTCTCATTATGTTTGAAACCATTATGGCGAGGAAAAATATTAGTTGGTATTAGCGTGGTCCATAAAACAATGCTTTTTGCAAGACTCGAACTCATGGAATTCAGAATACTATATCCTAAATACCTGCATTAATGGACTGCCTTCTGGATTACTGCCCAGGAAATCTTTCATTATCAATTAAATATGATGTTTAGGAAGTTGATTCTAAAGAACCAATGAGGCTCTAAAACAAACTATTATAAAAGAGATGGCGAAAAATACAGAGCACACAGTGCATAGAGTTTACATGGACTAACAGACAATCAATGACAAAATAAGATCTGTTAGTATGAAATATATTTGGCATTGTGCCATATGGTCACAGTGAACTGTAGTAGGAAAATGCAAGTAACAGATAATGTATAATATACATTATCGACAGAAATGTATAATTATAATCATATTATACAAAAGAATAATATAATTATAATTAACCTATAAAGGACACAATACCTTGAATTGCAATTATTAGTTACGAGCTGTGATGACACATTCTAATGTCTGTGATTGTAAATATTGCCCTTTTATAGGATGTTTACAATGCTGCTAGTTTTCTATATGAGAATTAATCACTTATAGCAGACATTTTTCAGTGAAAAAGCATATTTATTCTTTACCCAATATGTGATAAGAATCTTTGTAGGAAGTGTATGTTATGTTGAATTGGTGAGCATGGATGTACACACTGTCCACTATGTATAGACATGGTGTGTCCAATCTAGAAATAAAACTGTGTCCAATTTTATAAAACTGTTTGGGTTTATCCATATCAATTATCAGTAACATAGTTGCTCCAAGTGGATAACTCAATGTAACCCATTCAATAAGCTAACTTTACTGAAAATTCATCGAATGACTTATTAGGTTGCTAATTGTGAATGCGAAAGATAAGTTGGTTAACTAATCACAAGTGAGTTGCAGTTCTTATCAAACAATAAATGTATGAAACCATGCCAATATTTGTTGCTAAACGACAGTGTCATATTCTGAAGTTCCCTTTGTTCAAAGATTACATCGTTAATTCCATGCATCTTTTTGAGCCCTCAATACATAAGTGTAGGCTTTTTACAATGAACTGTGCTAATTCACTCCTTATCTTTTTGTAGTTTCCATTGCTATTCAATAGGCAATGTGAAATTTTGACCAATACATTCAGCTGTTACTTTTCCAGGTTTGTTTACTTTTTCCAATCGCCAAAAGTGTGTAAACAAATACTAGTCTACAGTTCAGTGAAATGTCATAGATTTTATGTATTTCTACATATTCTGTATTCTTACTTAGTGCAATTGTATGTATCATCAGTTTTTGTCTGGTAATTCTTTCACTATAGAACTTTGTAGCCTAAGGTAAACCACTGTATGTTTATAAAAGAATTGTTATGACTAGGGTAAACATTTAGCATTGAATGAGGACTACCTTTCTTGAATGTACAGTTCTCAATATGTTGCAAGGGCTGAGTAAAGATACTAGTAACCACACTAAGTTATACCCAAAAGATTCATGATCAAGTCTGATGAGCTTTTTAACCATTTCTAATCAGCAAGTGTTTAGTTTATTAGCCTATGTTAGATTTACTTTCATGAAATGAAAAAAAATCTTTTTTGTGCGCTGATGAAAAATAAAACATGTTTTTGGCACACGCTGAGCTGAAGTTTCCTTTTTCTTTTGCAGTTTTCTGGCTACAATTACCAGTTATATCAGACCAACTACATATTCAGTACTAAAGCAACTCAAATTGTTTATCTATGAACTTCCATTGGTTATCTATTCATCAATAGTGCAGTTTAAGTTAAAGTGAGGTTTTGTATACAACAATAATAACATTAGTGTCACAATCTAAATTAATTTTGACACATCTTCAGACTCAGAGATTGCTCAGGTTGCTGGCCACGAGAGTAGGCGTACAACCCCAAAAAAACCGTATTCAGTTTACACCATATTTTTTTGTACTGTTAAAGCGTTACTGGTTGTACAATTTTAAGCTGACAAATTTAGCACTGAAGCCCAGTGCTAGGTTTTTTTAGGTTGAAAAAATTGAAACTATTTATATGTATCAGCGCTATCAGCGTTTTTCTGAAAAGTTCAATAAAATAAAATATAATTAAGTCACAAATTAGTTCTTAAGTGAACTACACGCTTTTCATTTTTCAAACTCAATACTTGGTAATAAAATAATACTAAAATGTATAGACTCAAAACTATTGATTGTACTCATGTTTATGGTAAAAACCTTTTCTAGCTGCACAAGAAAAATTAAATTAATTAAATTACATATATCAGTATTGTTTTAAATGCTGGTGTTACCAAACTTTAGTAAATAAGCAGAAATTTGCCCACATTTTTTACCTATTCAGAAACACACACATACCTGGTGAGCATGCTGAGCCCTGGAATCTACTTTATGTCTAAGATTCCTCAACTGGCTCCATTTAACCAATATTTTATCTTCCAGAAAATCAGTGATGCAAGTTTTAGTCTTTAGCCGAGCTTCTTGGAAATCTTCCTCAAGTTGCTTGAATTTCCAAGAAAGTAGTTCCATCTGCAAAAAAATTTGGTTATTTAGTGAATCTATATAGAAAATTGGGAGCATACGATGTGACATGATCTAATACAATGACACGTAAAAGCCATAAGAGTGTTTTATTCTATGGTCTAAAAGAAAGCAGTGCTTGTCATAGTGAAGTAGAAAAACAGCTGTTCAGTTTATTCAAACCTAAATATGTGCAAGAATATTTTAAGTAGCATAATAAAAACGAATCATATATTTTAAAATTACAGGCATTCAGAACATTTTATGAACTATTTTACAGAGTTGAAAAGTCCTATTAATCTTTTGGGTTATTTCTAGTAAGTATTTTGGCAACAAAATATTTCTCTTTCACCTAATTCATTAAAAAAGATGCAGCGAATAGACAATAATTTTTGATACATAATTTTTTTATTTAAGTATATTATACGTATTGAACTAAATATAATGTAACAACCAAAAGCAGTTTTTATCGATAATTTTATTGCAACTAACTACATCGTAACTTCAACTTATCTGATGTATTCCATAAGTGGCTCTACTCTGCCTTAGCTGGTTACAAAGTAAAAAACCTAAATGTATAGAGTTACTCGCTTTAAAGATTTATTTTTATTGGTAGCAAACTTTAATATTTTGCATATAGCTTATATTGACAATGAGTTTGATAGCTATGAACTCTAGCCAATTTAACAAATGTTGCTGAATGTAGTCTAACTTTAACCATTTTTTTACAACAATGCCTAAATAATGTCCAACAAGAATAATGTGAATTAAAACAAAGTTTTATTTTCCTCTCAATAATATTCATAGCTGATAAATTTTTGGACTAGTTGTTAATACCTAAAGAAAAGTTTGATTTGTTTGACCAATTTTGTATTAAGTTAGCTGCTAAAATTATTTTGTTATGCTATCGTCCAAAATAGACGACTGTTTAATTAAGTTCAATTGAGTATTTTACTTGTATTATTTTACTATGTAAGAAAAAAACCTAAATTGCAAAAGCTATCTTTGTTGGCTTAAAAATCTTTATGGTCACATCAAGTTTTGCATTTGCTCTTGTAATTAGAACGTACCAGTATTGGCTTTAAATGATAGTGTTAAACAGAAGTTTTAAATGTGTTATAAATGATAACTCAAGCAACTAGCAAATAATTGTCTATGGCAGAATTTTGATGAATGAAATTTTAATAAGAACTCACACTTTCAGCTTATCATTTGCTCACTGTATTAGCCAATGAGGTTTTTTTATCACTTGACTGAGATACCTCAAATTGATGTTTATGTAATAATGCTTTTAAAACCTCCCAGTCTCCATTTGCAATTAGTTAAAGATAGACATGCAACAAAATTCACATTACAGTTATTTAGCATCAACAGATTCACCATGTTTTATTCTGCTGTTTTGTAGGTGGAAAACATGTTGAAATGTTATTACAAGCTCTTAAAAGCTCAAAAACAAACAGTTAATCGCCACCATTTCAATACCGCCGTAGATTGGAATCAGTTTATTTACTTGACGTAGTCTTTACATTTGGTTATTGTTTTGTCATGGGATGTTCTCACGTGAATTGAAAGGCCAATAAAAGGCTCAAAATGAAACTTCTTGTAGCACAAGTTTATGAAAAACACTTTGGGTTTTACCGAAGACCCTGTAACAAATATGATAGATGCTTGCTACTCTATAGTTTTGT
Source organism: Watersipora subatra (assembly GCF_963576615.1). NCBI lineage: Eukaryota > Metazoa > Bryozoa > Gymnolaemata > Cheilostomatida > Watersiporidae > Watersipora > Watersipora subatra. The sequence goes on from NC_088712.1 coordinate 6,183,017, forward strand.
GTTGGCGTGTTCTAATCGTCTAGTCGTAATCTGATCATATGACCCATTCTTTGCGAATAATTTCTGCAACATTTTTTGATTACCACAAGTGACCAACAGGCTCGTCATGTTTATCAGACAATGATATGTACTCTTTGAGCTAAGGTTAAAAAATTAAACAAATTTTCTTGATAGGTTACAAGATATCAGTGCTGAAAGTGATAGCATTATAACGACAATGAAATAGACGCATAATAACAATAGACATGGTTTTATTGAATGCGTGAAGTATGTTTGTGAAAGTATTTTGACGAATGAGGTTGCATGAAGGTGTAAACAGAAGTCATATTGTACAACTACGTCTCCTTTGAGGTGTTTTGGAAAAAGATTCTATTCTATGGCGGTCTCGCGATGGCGGCGATTAACAGCTTGTTTTTAATCTTTTAAGAGCTTTTAGTCACATTTCCACATTTTAGCAATTACGACAGATCAGAGTGAGACATAGTGAATCTTTTGATACCAAATAGCTGAAATGTGAACCTTGTTGCAAATCAACCTTTAAGTAGATATAATACTGGATCTTTAAAAAATGCCTAAATGATTTAATGCAATCTTTTTAGCAGCTTTATGAATATATTAAACTGCTCTTTTTTGCTGCTTCATGGAATGAGGCTTACTTTAATTTCAGAAAATATATTTTAAAGTTTGGCGTCTTCCTAATTATTTATGCTTGTCCGCATTTACATTTGGTCAATCGATCTAATCTGCGAGAAAACATTTCCCTAGAAAGTCTGACCTGCTCATCTCTTTTCTTGTGTATCTTCTCTACTGACTGAGCTGTTTCCAGGTCATACTCAGCTAGTGTTTGAGAAGTGAACTTGAAGAGTTGTTCCAAACTCTCTTCCTTCTCAATCATTCTTTTCTTTAGCTTGTTGATCTCATCATTCAGCAGTAGTACAAGCTCTTCCAGAGACATCAACTGATGGCGCTCTCCTGCATAAAACTGATAATGTAGCACAATCTTCACCTTTCATATAATATAAACTATGCCGTTTTCAACAAGTTATTTAAGGTTCAAAGCTTATATAAGCAAAATTTTTGCTATGTCAGCTGAAGTTGAAGTTGGATGAATTGAAAGGTTGATCATATCAGAAAAGATTTAAAGATCAATATTTAAGCTATGTTAATTGAGCTCTGACTCAAGAATTTAGTTTAATGTTTTATAATTAGGCAGATAAAACATTTTTAAATAGCGGGTTAAAAGTATATTTTTTTATAACTGAAACTAAAAATAACTGAAGAAGTTTTTAGATTTTGGGCTACAATAGAAATAAATCCTAGATGATGATGAGTGAATAAAGTAAGCAATTGCAGGCATAGTAAAATCAGGTTTACAGACTACAAAACCGGTGTCATCTGCCTTCTGGGCCGTTTTCATACATCTATACAAAGGCTTACATGACCAGCGAACCATCTTCCTATTTCTGCATAATTGTGGTGATTTTGAAAACTAGGGAAATCAATGTTAAATGAGCACAATATATTTACAAAATGTTTAGAGACTTGATTTATTCACAGTAAAAACATATTTTGGTTGCTTGCGACCCGGCTGTAAACAGGATACCTTTTAAATTATTGGTGGTAAAAGAAGTAGACAATGCAAAAAATAACACAGAGTTTATTTCAATGTTTTAAAAAGTTTGTAAGCAGTTAATTTACTTTCAAAACTTTGCAATGGCTTCCTTAACCCTTATGTTGAGTTGAAGCCCTGCAAAAACGCCTGAAAGTAAAGTAATTTATTTTTGACCATTCAATAAAATCGTTATTCCATGGACGCGCATGGTTCCCACTGAAAATTATTTCTATTACCAAAATATTGTGTAGGTAACCATTCATTTCATATGTACTACTACCAGAAAAGCTGCAACTATGAACACTTGTCCTTGTCTAAAATGCTTTGAAGCATTCCTTTTGATAGAGTCCAAAGTGACAGCATAGCAGAGCGTACTACTATAATGATCACTTTTCTCTGTATATCCGAAAGTCCTAAAAGTTAACATTACATCTATCATCTGAATTATTTTATACCAATCAGACAAAAGATCACTAACAATCACAGGAACAAATAAATTTTATTTTACCATTATGAACATCCAGCGATATTGACTGGTTTTTCAAGCTTCCCTTTTTTTATAAATTTCAAGAGTCGCGATTTATTTAGCTTTTAGCACAAGGCAACGCCTTTCAGATAATCGTTTATTATTGTAATTTATCGACTAATATTATATTGAGGATATTAAAAAAATTAGCAGCGTTCATACCCTTTGTTTAATGTTACTAGGCCACAGCTTTATAAACGTCTACCAAAAGCGGTATAAAATTTGTTTTCCCACGCAACCGATAAACGACATTTTAGTCGTTTCCCCAGTCAAATCGTTTACTCTTTAACCCTAACAGCCGGTATTTTGGAATTGCATGAGGTGTATCAGAAACCTTAACAGCTAAAACCAGCATTCACATGACTTGGTTTACAAATGTTGTTGTTAAATAGTTTGAAATGAACAGCTTAAATCAATCAAATCAATCTTTGCACTGGGCATCAAACCAGAAACTTCTCTTTTTATTTTTAACCATTTTCAAAGATATTTATTAACATCCTTCTATATAACAATATTTTTTATTTAAAGAATACTATCAAAAATCAATTTGACCTGTTTGTTGGAAACTTATACAGCAATGCTATGTATTATTTATGACAGAGGATATAAATTTTACCGTTCAAAGCTTTGTCTTTAAAGCTAATGGTTATAGTTTTTATTATGGACAACTTACCACTAAACTAGTACAGAATTACAGGATAACATCTCCGTTACAGGATTACAGTCGACGTTATTAAAAATAATTCATTTTGAATTACGCGACGCAGGGCAAAGTTTTGAGGTGAAGCCTTTTACCCTCGGAGCAAGCTCCCATAGAAGAGACACATCCAGTGCAACTCATCGTTAGGCATTTTCTGCACCCCAAACTAATTGGCTCGTTGTCATGATCAGCACAGACTCTGCTTTGCTGACTCTTCAGTAGTTCATACTGCTCCATGTTTATGGTTGGATGAGCCACACCAAACTCTTCATGGTACTCCTGATGAGACTATAATATAAAGTTTGTTACCATGTTGTCACCATTGGAGGTTGTTCTCAAAAAGTATAAGTAGTTAAATACAGAGTAGCTCACTGGAACAATATAGTTCAATGGCCAGAGCTTTTTAACAATTAAGTCAAGCGTAGATGTACATTAAACTGTTATACCGAAAGGCTAAATTCACTAATTACACCACAGATTGCCACGAACTCTTTGAAGAAATAAATCGTTGCAACTTTAGCCCCAATGGAAATGCCTTAATCATCGCACAAACTGATCTTATCTAGATAGAAACTAAAAGCCTACAATTTAATACAATTACATTATTTATCCTGAGCAGCATCTTATATATTTGATATCTTCTGATCATTGAAAGATTTAGTTGGTTAAAAATCTGACCTCTTTAGATGGTTAAAGATTTGACCTTTCGCTAAATAACTATTTACATTGAATCAGCTTGTTCAGCATTTTTAAAACACAAAAACAATGTTTCTATAAGTTTGACAGCTTTCATTACATAACATAAAAGAAAAATTGAAAGAAATGCATTTGTTTTTAGTTGAAAAAAACATTCACCTATGAGGTTTTGAACGACATAAAGACAAAACAACAAAAATACGTAAAACATGATAAAGCTATATTATACACCTGTTGTTTAACATCTCCAATAGACAACAACAGTATAAAAGAGAATGTGCTATCAAATATATTGTCTCGAGATATAATATTTAATTGTTTTAGATACCTGTGTAATAGACATTGTTAGAGTTGACCTAATAAAAACAAGATGACTGCTTTTACTGTTTGAATAGTCCTTATGGTTTAAATCCCTTTGCCTTTTGTAAAACAAGCTAAAGTTTTCTCACCCTCACCAACACTTAAGACCTTAACAACTTTGTCAATACTTGTAAAGACTTCAATTTTGATGATATTTGAGAAGCACTACAAGTTAATATCATATTGTATAAGTTTATGTTCATGTTGAAGACTGCACGCGCAAAGTGTAATATGTCACTATAACTTTGAGTGTCATGACCGCAGCACAACATACAAGATGGAGAACATTACATGGACTATCACAACAAAAAACACACTAACAGATACGTTTTACACGACCCAAAGATAAATTACAACTAGTTAAGTTTTCAACCTGATATGATTCCTTATCATACAAACATAATATATGAAACATTCTTACCTCATGATGCTCTTCACAAAAAATCTTGTCACACTGTGAGCAATATGAAAATGCATGTTGATTGCCTTTTCCTTTTTTCGCGCAGGGATCACATGATTTTGGCCCCTCCTTTGTTACATCATATGATGGCAGCTTATCTAGTGGCACCTCACAGACCACTCTACAATATCAAGTTCATGAAAGCTAATAATCAACATGTAAATAAGTTTATATTATTTTAGCAGTTACCACTCAGGTTATCATAGGAGTAACAGTTTATCCTTACCATTTATTAGGTTTTGGAACCCTAGCCATTCTTGTAAATGTGTGCCAGGGACCTGGAAAATTTGTCTAATAATATATAGTTTTCACATTTTTATTAGTTATATCTGAATTTGCTCATAATACAATGATATTGGGTAAGGCACTAATGAAAACAGTCTTGCCACCCACATCAAATGTTATCAGACAGAAAAAAAGGAACTTCATCAAAATTTGGGCTAAAATTATAAACGTTTGTTTGGTTTTTAACACTTGTAAAACACTTACAATAGTATCATATCTATCGAGCACATGTTCATCATCATTTCTGGACTCAATATATACTAGGAAATTATATTTAGTAGCAAAAAATTTCTGTTCGCATCACAATCATTTGTGACTTATCAACACAAGAGTCATATCGACTTTTTTGTGATAACTCCCTAATAAAATTTGTTATTATATAAAAGAAGTCGATAAAGCCATTTAAAAACTGCTTCAATCAAAATTGAAATTGGTGGTCTAACACCGTGTGAAAAGATTAATTTATTTGTTTATGCTGTTACTTATAAATGGCTTTTGCAAACGAAGCCATGTGAAGGCCAGCATTTTGCCTGCTAGGGACTCTGACACACTCTACGCAATGGCGGAATACTGGACGTTAGGGTTCAAAGGGTTAAAACTGAAAGAAAGCTTAGGAAAAGTAACAAACCTTTGCAAGTCAATCTGTCTGCATCCCAAACTGGTTGTGTTAACAGAATATTTAAATTCAGAATATAAAGTTACATGTACCTAAACTGACGCACACAAGTACCTAGGTTGATAGCAAACATGTGCAAGGAAAATTTTAGAGCCTGAACTGTATACACACTAACAGTGATCTGACTACAAACAAATTGCTTGAAAAGAATTGGTTTTAGTTATATGAAGATGATACTATTACATTACTATTACATTACGTTACTTTTCAGTATGTTTTAAAAATATTGTTTGAACTTTTTCATATATAACTCCAATAATTTGCTAAAATGTTCACTAATGGTAATCATTGTGAAGCTATTTTTATAATTATGTTTTGTTAAAAACTGCTGCAAGTTTAATATTAAAGTAACGTATTACCAAAGTACTTTAACCTTAAGACATGAAGTAAACTATACTCAATGATTGAAAAAAACCTATTTGCAAAATTAAGAGACTAAAACAGTTTTTAAGCTGAGACAATTCATAATGATAGCAATTCGGTTGCTGTTACAAGCAAAATATTTTCTGTAAAACCAAAGAACAATCAACCCTTTGAACCATAATGAACTTAAGGTGTGACAAAAAACCTAATTGCTGAAATACTGGCCTTGACGCGGCTCTGTTTACATAACCTGCTACCAAGTAACAGCTTAAACCAGTCAAATTACTTCTTGTACAATATGCTAGTAAATAAATTTCACTTCCATTTGTAACAGTTTTCAAGTAGGTATCTTCTTCTTTCATTATAACAACAACTTTTATTGGAATGATTTTGCAAAAAAAAGCGATACGACTCATTCGTTGTTAGGTCAAAAATGAATTGGTTGCAAGTGAAGTATTTCATGTTACTAATTATAATTAAGTTTTTAAAATTTTAAGTATTTTTCTTATTTTAGACTGAATAGTGGTGAAATACCGTTTTTTTCTGTTTGATGACATTTCATGTGGTTTTCTCAACCTTTACTTATTATTGCCTTACTAAATATCATTGTATTATGAACACATTAGCTATATTTAATAAAAGTTTAAAATCTTTGATTCGTTAGACAAAATGCCCAGAATTACCAACACACATTAACAAGAACGGCCAGGTTCAAGGGTTAAAAACATGAATCCAATGTTTATACACCGTCGTTTATCATCATTCCGGCAATATTGCATTGAGAAAATTTACAATACTTCATTGTTTAGAAAAAAACCTGAACAGCAATAAAATTGTATGACTTCTGATTCTTGCTTAGCCTACTATTCGTCTGGAACTCCAAGTTTGCCAAATTAAAGTGATATGTGATAATAGTCATCAGCCACTTCTGCTTTTCAACAAGGAATATCAATCTTATGATAGCTTCAATTTTTGTCTTCGAAAATACTGTCAGTTTATTAAAGGTTTGTAGTCTATATTTCCTTGTCCCATTATTTTATCTCATTTGTTTACAAATGCAAAATAAGTTTTTGCATAATTTACAAAACTTGAAAAAGACGCATCGAGACAGTTTTGATTGCAGACACATAATTTTTTACTTGTGATCATGTACATTGGTACTCTAGTGTTTGTTATTCTTTCAAAAAATTGTGACTTGGTTTGTCTCATTCACTGCAACTATAATTGACTATATCCCTATCACTAGTACATTGTCTATGTGACTAGTGTCATGTCACTGTATCTGAATGTTTACATTACCCAGCATGAAGCCCGCTTGTCTAGCCATTCCTAATCATTGAACTGATAAGTTTACAGAAGGGTACTTAGCAGTTGGTTTACTTTATAGCTTGCGGTTCTTAGTCAATATACATTGTTCTTCTATTTCTCTGCTGCCAGCTGTGAGCTCTTTTCGTGCATTGATTTGACATATAGAAAATATCTAATAATCTGATAATTAACAATTTATATGTGTATATATTTAAAAGTCCGTCGGAAATCCGGCTATAGATCTTAAAATCGTGGAATAAATATTCCGTACCGAAGAGGATTTTATCTCGCACCAAGCAGTTCCCAAGTCTTACGCCTAGCCCACTAGACTATGGAATTCAAATTGCCAGCATGCTAATATAAGTCATTATATCAGAGCAATACCTAACTGCTTTACGTATGACGCAGATCATAGCATAACGTCACAAGAAGCTGTTGCTCACATTATTAAACTGGCTAATAGCAAAACTCTCACTACTTCTCATTGTTTACAAGTCAAAAAACTTTTCTCATGATATGTAGTTTGAAATGGAAATGGGAAATGTTGTTATATGTTAAATACAACTCAATTTTCTGTCCAAATACTCTTCTATTACACGGGCCACGCCAGGTGAAACAGCTAGTTTCATAATAATCATCAGTCACTTCTGATTGCATACATAGTAATATTTACATACTATTGCCCAAGGGATAACTCTACTGTTCTTATTCTTTAAAATATTGAAGGTTGGTTTCTTTTACTTCAGTTAAGAGTGCTAGTGTATTCCTATTATTATCATACTGGTTATGGAATACAGCTACATCATTATATTAAACTTATTAGAATATCAAGCATATTACCTTCTTGTTTATTCAAGAGTCTTAATAATCAGACGAAACACTTAGCCTGGTTCTATTACTTCATAGCTGGCAGCTCATGAAATATGTAATGGGTTTGAATTTGGTGACACCAACACTAAGCCTTCCATATGAAATCATAGGATAACTAGTCAGACTACTATGTATTTCCACTAGTTATTTGGTAGTCTCAAAATAATCTTCCAACAACAAATTGTTTAACAACAAAATCAATTTGTTAGGCTATATTTAAATGACTAAATAAACCCAGATTAGATGCTAAGAAAAAAAAAGTAGGTTAAAATGAGAATCGATTGCCTTTGGTGTTTAGAAATACTGCTCAGACAAAATTACCAAGCTGTCTGTCACCGAGTACAGTCAGTAATGGTAATGAAATGCAATGAAGTAATTTAGGCTTGTATTGTAAAAAGTAGTTGGTAATCAAAATCATAAAGTAATTAAAAACAAAGCAAGTTTGTAAAGCAAAATATCGAAAAGAAATCGAGTTCAATATTATTGTTTAAAGTCTATGTATACTAAAAACTGGTTGTTGGATGGTTTATGAAAGCATGACAATGAAGAACTTTCACATCATGTTTCATTCCTAACACCTTACAACAATGTTTTGGCAATAGGTAATTGTCGAACCTCCATTTTATTGCAATCACGCTGTGTATTGAAATCATTATCTTTTTATAGTAGCATACTAAAAGTTACATGTGAATAAAGGGCAGTGCCATATTTTTGATTAACTTTTCCAAGTTTTGTAAAAATTAGCCTAACTCTATCACAGGTGACGTGACGCTAACGCTGCCTGTAGTTTACACACTTTAATAACTTATCTGTGACTCAGAACTGTTTGTTGCAGACTTTATGCAGGTCTTACAATAAAACACAGTGGGAAACTCTCTACTCTGCTTCAGCCTTCCTAAAGCTACCAATCAATCATCAAGCAAATTATTTTCAACTAGGAAAGCCATCTTATGCCAGCTTCAAATGTTATCTGCAAAATATTTTGTATGTTCGACTAAGTATTTTCTATGTTAACCTGTCTCTAAAACTTGTGTCACTAACTTAAAATTGGAAATTAGATTCGTGCATTTTTAATGAGGTTTGAATGAACACACAAGCCATATATTAATACATACATATCATTTTTACTTGTGACCATGGAAGTTTAGTTCTCGGCAATTTTTACTATATTGAGACTTGAGACCATATCCAAATTATTAAGACATGGTATACGTGACTAGGGTCATGTCAATGTATCCAAGTGTTTACATTAGCCAGCAAGAGGTTTGCTCCTTTACCCACCAGTCCTAACCATTGCACTTATAATTTGGTATAAAGGGCTTCTATCAGTCTGTTTGCGCAAGGGCTCTTATCAGTTGGTTTGATGTACAGCTTGCAGTTCTCAGTCAATATTTGAAGTCCATGTATTTAGGTTGTGCCTGCTAGTGCCTAGCAAAGCAAATTAAAGAAGAATAATATTTTGAGACTAAATTTTAAGATTATACTGACACACAGAGTTGTTAATAAAATGTAATACGCAACATATGCCTGGTTTTACCATGACCATAAAAATAAACATTGTTACCTAGCAACATACCTACAGTATTCCCATGGACATATCAGGATGTTATTCTCATTATAGAAGCCAGTCAGACATTCAAGGCAATGTACATGGTTGCAGGTAAGTTGGCGAGGATTGGGTAGAGCTACTCCTTGTCTCAAACAGAACCCACATTCAATGGCAGGTGGCACAATTTCATCCATGTTAGCCATATTTAGAACTACAAATAAAATTTCATATTTTACGTCCAAGTCTAAGCTTACATTAACAAACACCTAATAAATACTCAAAAGTTGAGGGTTAATTATTTTGCTTAAAACCACATGATGCTTTCCATTAAGCCCGTTCAAGCAGCAAGGCAATTACTGTTTCAACTAGATGAAGTTTATATATCAACTTTGTATCTCATCGTGATGACTGTGTTTAACAACATAATGGAATCAGTAGTTCTGATATAAAGGGTAGTATGCAAAGTTTTGTTGGATCCCAGAGAAAATACAATGACTTAGGAGCCTATTGCTGACAGAATCAAGAAGTGTTTCGACTAACCTCATACGAGAAAGCGTGACTATGATTCAAGGCAGTGTTGATGATGGTTAATTTATACGCAATCATAGTTTGCAAATAACAGGCAAATGCGTAATAAATACTCACAATGTGTCTGTTTATTTTATTGCTAAAATCACAGGTTGCCTCGCCTTAAGCCCATCTATGCAGCAAAATAAATCATGTTTTGCGTATGTGACATCAATATATCAAAATGGAGGCCCAATGTAATGAATTGTTTTCGAGACGATTATGACATCAGGTTGTTCTGAGAAAAATATTACTACTGAAAGTATTTATACATGTATATCACAGACAAAATAAAGTTACTTACTGCTGACAGAATCATGGAGTGTTTTGACACAATTCATACTAGAAAAAATAAGTATAAACCTATGCAGCGTTAATGATGGTTATTTTCATAGGCAACCATAAATTTTACAATTAAAAGAGCCCTCAATATCCATTATAACGCGTACTGAGCCCAACGAAAATCAAAAATTGTTGAGTGATTGGCTTCTATAGGACTGATGGGATCCTGCATGGGACATAAGTGACTTACTGCAGGCTGACACCTGCAAAATATTGCAGCAAATAGGGCCAAACTAGTTCAGTAGTACGGAAACAGACATGAAATCAACGTTAACCTGAAGTATTACTAATAATAGGTTATAATAAATTACACAGAGTGTTTCTATCTGTCACCCTATCCCATAACTCATGAACTACCTGGTTTATTCTTCTGTTTGTGTTTTCCTAATGTGAAATAACAAAGAGTGTTTATTATGACAGTCATATCTCCACATAGGAGCTTAATGCATTCTTGGAATGAGCTCATATGTCAATTTACACACATTCTTGACACTATTTTATGTAGGCATCTCGAAACACAAATTATTCTGATAACATACTAAGAAAAACGCTTAAACATGATACTACGGAGAAAAAACATGGTTTTTATTATTGTAATTATATACATGTGTAAAAAAGTAAGAAGTACTTATTTAGTTTTTATGATCTGTAATAAAATGTAGCAATACAATGTACACAGCTTTGGTCAATGGCAACTCAAACAATATGGTGCCTCTGAAAAACTAGCGAGCAGCTCGTCATTCGTTCTTATCAAACGCTGAAAATATATTTACTATGCTCAATCATTGATGATGCAGAAATACTTAACATTCGAACAGCAGGCTTATGCTATAAATGTCTACTACATGTAAACTCATTAGTACAGCCATAGTAGTAGCTTTGTTAAATATTGTCTAGTAATAAAGAAAGATGACAGATGGAATGATACTAAAAGTAAACTGTATAACAAATATTACGCTCAGGTTTAGCGTTAGAAATTTATATTAAGTATATTACACTAGAGCAGGCTGATAGTCATGAACTCTTTGAAACCTCATCAGTTCATTACACATGGTCAAAGTGAATAGCTTAGCTAGAAGATAATTATTCTGACATGTGTACCACCTGGTTATAACATCCAGGCAATATTTTCATTGGTATTTTGTATTTCAAGTTATCACATTCTAACTGAGATTTATGAATTAGGCCTATATTATCAAAAAATGATGCAAAAATCTATTTACTCACCAGCAAAGGTTTGCTAGGTTAACTTCTCCCTAGTAGTAGCGGAACGGACGTATTAAATAAAACTGCTCCAGTCCGGCGTGGCGAATATTCTTTGGTTTAGCCTTAGAACCGATAGCCCTTGGGACTTGATTTTATTACAATAATAATAGCACAAAGATAACATACACAAAAACCCACTTGAAGAAAACTTTGAAAAGCTTGTAATAAAATCCCTTCTGCAGGAGCAATAATTGTATCATTTTTAAATATGCCAAAGCTGCAGTTTTCTGCAACAAATTATATCATCAGAAACAAACAACCAGAATAACTAGTGAAATATCATTTTTCTCAACTATCATTATTTGTTTATATGCAAATGTAAACTCTTTTCCTCTGGTAGAACAACATAGTCAATATGGTAGTCAATTACTAAATCAGGCTGAATTATTGCTTATCGATGAACTTGCACAAAATTTTGGTTGATTTCATCAAAAAGTATCAGTATTATTCTATCATTTGCCATGAATCATGTTATTGGAGGCGATCTGCTGCTAAGCCGTTTTCAAGATTAAAATGGACAAAACTTTGTGACATTAATACGCTCATAAGAACAAGAAGTGCCAATAATTACCCAAAATTATGTTGACAGCCGTGAAACTGCTGCCTATTGCTCGAACTTACATCAGCTTTTTAAGGCTTTATAACAACAAAAGTAAAAATAAATAGTAAATTGTTGCATCATAAATATCACAACAACGAAACACATTGCAGCAATCAGGGCCATACATCAAAAAACAAACATAGAAATACATGTATACAGCGATCGCAATGCGATAGACACAAGCATGAAAGTTGGGCAACCGGCCACAATAATACTATGTGAATATATGGGACATCTTTGAAGTTTGGGGTTGTTTAAACATTATGATGAAACATTTGTTTATGAAAAACTTGATAAAATTCCAACTAAGTCATGATTATTATTCATCATTCCTACTTCCTATGAATTATGGATAGATGGTTGAGAGGGGACAAGCCAAGAACCAATACATTGGTTCTTGGCTTGTCACTTCTTTTATCATCTTCTATTGATGACTCAATAGAAGATGATAAAAGAGGTGACAAGCCAAGAACTAATGTAGCTGTGAGATAAGAAAGCTATTCTACCCTACACCTAATCTAATAAAAAGAGCAATTACTACATGCCTAGTAAACATGCACTAATTAAACCTAGAAAAGCCATAACAAACAGAGTTAGCTACAAAGGCATATGTTTACCTTTACTTAGGGTAGTATTTCTAGAGTTTTGGTAATTTAAGTCTTCTTAAAACAGAGGCCATAGACGCTTGGAAAAGTACTACTGGTGCATTAATGTCAACTACAAGGTTAACAGCAATTACTTACGAAAAGTTCAATATCTTGTAATCTCAACTCTATTTGTTGTAAACATTGATAACGTTAATAAACAAGGCTAGTTTTTTCCTAGGAAAATTGTAAAAAAGTGATATAACATAAACGGAAAACGGGGAAAGTGTAGTTTCAGTTTGTGTTGGAATTATGAGCTTATGTGAAACGAGTGCAAGTTTATTTGTCAAGATACCATAACCAGCTGACATACAATAGACAGAGCAAGCATTACATATATGGTTGTGAAAGTATGCAAAAACAGCACAAGTAACCATAAAGCACAGCTTAGGTAAACCAATGAGTAAGCATGATGAGTTTATATAAACATATGTAAGTGTGGGAACTGGAAAATTATATATCCATCACTCCCACTTAGTTCACACAGAGACAACCAAATGGCAAACTAAATTGTTATGACCAGCGATTGACTTAGGTTAACAAACCGAGTTTGAGGCTGTGGTTTAGTAAAAAAGTCTGCTAGCATCCGTTCACTAGGGCAATAGTTTGTAGGTACAATTTTGTTATTCACTACTTCACGAACATAATGATATTTTATATCCATGTGCTTGAGACGTGTTTTCCTTTTGTTATTGTTGGCTATTGTACTGGCTGATTGATTGTCAACATTAATGACTGGTCAGACGAGAAATGGAGGCATAAATACGAACGAGCAGTTGCCTTAGCCAAACTGTTTCCTTTGTTGCGTCAAATAACCCTATGTATTTTGATTCTGTGGTTTAAAGTGCAATCGTGCTTCGGCGCTTACTAAGCCGTGCGATAAGATTGTTTGTATAAAGAAATTCAACTCCATTAGTTGAGTGAAAGTCATCAGTATCATCAGCCCAACTAGCATCAAAGTAACCAAACAGAGCTGACTTTCCATTACTGTAATGTAGTTCAAAGTCAGGAGTTCCGTTCAAATACAGTAGCACACGTTTGGCAGCTGTGAGATGGGTTACAGTCGGACAAGAGTTAACCTTTGATCAAACTCCCACTGAATGTGCTATGTTAGGTTGAGTTCCAACTGCCAGATATAGGAGACTTATAAATATTGATTGATAAAGCTTTGGGTAGACTGATCTGCTTGCATCTGATTTGACCAGTTTTTCATCAGGTGCTGCTGGTGTAGACATGAGATCACCACTCTCCATTCCAAGTTTACTCACAATTTGCTTAATTAACCCTTTAGCGTCTGCGAGGTTATGACGGAAAAACCACTTGCGTACCAGGCAATAACTGGCGCGATTTGAGCTTTCGACATGACCGCATAGAAACTGCAGTAACTTACATCAAAATTGCGGCAGTTTTATAAATCAACATGCATAGGAAAGCTGAGAAATTTTTCTACAGCTGATGTTTTTACTATGTAGATAGCATGCAAATATTTACCAACAAAAGTCTCAATTGGCTGAAGCGATGAATTATTTATTTTTTTGTGTCATTTTCAATTGTATTTTTCTAATTAATAAGGGCAATTGACAGTGTTGTCTAAATAATTCCTGCATAGATTCATATCTTCACAACAATTTGCAAAAAAACTGGTCATCAAAGAGCATTCAAAGTGTAGTTATGAGCTCCGTTACAATGCAGGAGCGCCTTTCCAAATTTTCAGCTCGTGACCCTAACAACCTGCGAAAATCGAGGCTTGACATGGCCGACTAAAATTGGCTATAACTCGCATGCAAATTAGCATGGAGCTATAGATGAATATGCATTTGAAAGCTTAGAAATTTCTCAACGGAGAGCTATTTATTCGCTGCAAATCGGCTGTGAAAACTAGTCAAAGTTCTGATTTAACAAAGTTGTCACCTCTCTATCGTGAAATATTGATTACAAATATATTTTTAAAAGCAAGATCTCTGCCAAAACTGGTTTTTGATAAGCATCTACACGGTTTCAAATGTTTACAAGAGTTTGCAAAAAAATTGGGTTATCCAAGCGCATCAAAAGTTGAGTTAGGTGCTTCTGTGCATTGCGGGAGCAGACCTTCGAAATGCTCATGACGCCATGGCGATAAGCAGTGCAACTGTTACCTGACATGGCCTCTCAAACTCTGCGATAACTCTCGTGCAAATTGGCATAAGACTGCAAATGAATATGCATCTGAAAGCTGAGACATTTTCCTTCAAGCAGCTTGCCAAGACTGCAACTTGAGATCAATATATTCACAGATATGATTTTTTACTGGCAGATTTATGTGCATTTCTTGAAAATATATGTAACAATTTTGCATATAAACTCATTGCACGGATTCAGGTGTGCTGCAGCTAAGATCCATGTGTGCTGCAGCAAGGATTAACTGGTTGTGCACAAGAAGAATTGAGTGGTGAGCCTGTATTCACACATTTTGTGAAGCAGCAAAAAACTGGAAGCAACATTTATTATGAGCAGATACAGCAAATGATGGAGAAATCATTCTGCTAGATGGCAAAACTATATGAGAACTCAACTCTATTGATTAGGTGGGTGATAAGGGCAATGGGCAACAAATACAACATATCGATACACAACAAATACAATGGATAATGACAATTCAGCGAACGTATGTACAAAAGCTAGCAATACAAAGCAAGGAAGCATTTGCAGCAACTAAATAAAATACAATTTGGAAATAAATATATGTTGCATAGTAGGGATCAAAATATGACTCGCATAGAGATATTCCACAAGATAATCTGCTGCCGGTACCTTCAGCTTGCGCTTGCTCATCACCCATGTATACAGACAACTTGTGCACATAGCCAGGGACAGCATCGGATAGCAAATAACTTTTATCCAATACTGTTACTGTAGATGGAATACACTGTCTGAAGTTGAGCCGTCTTTTCCATGCCAGCAAGCTTTCATCTATAGATATAAATTTACCAGGCAGCAAAACAGAATATAACCGGTCGCTTATCATGGCAAAAACATTTTCCAACTTGAACAATTTATTGCCAGCAGGGTCTTCAAAGTTGTCAGTAAAAGGTAAACTTGCTTCTATGCTTCTATTTTTCTTTCTACTTTCAATTTTATTAAAAATCATTGTAGATAATGAAGGATTGTGGACCAGTCAGACAACAGAGTAGGCTCTTCGAGAATAGCTATATGCAAAACAAAACCAATAACTCGCCATATATATTTATCATCAACAGGATCCGAAGCATCACATTGTTTTTGAAAGCCATATTTATTCGTTTCGTTAAATATTACCTTTATCATGGCAAATGTTATAAAAAGCTTCAAATAATAAAAAATACTTACCTGTTTAAGTATTCAAACTTATCTCCTGCCAAGCTGTCATCAAAATGTGATTATTTTGGTTTTAAATCAGCTCCTCTTTGATATCCGTCATTATTCCCTGTTTCAACGCCGGCCGTTTCAATCCCACTTTCGCAATCCAATTCACTCTGTTGACTTTCTTTTTTACTTCCATCGTCTTCCCTAGATTTTTCTGACCTGAAATCCTCTTCTCAACTTCTAAACCAGTTGATGTCTTCCTCTAAACGATTTTTTAGCAGAGCTCAAATAATCGTGTCTGTCTTTGTTGATCAGCTTTCCATAAAGAATGATCAAATCTATACAATGTGTTCTTTTTGCATATGCGCATAATATATCTTATTTGTAGCCTCAAAACAGTAGTAGAAAACCTACTGAAATTGCTCAAAATATTAATTTTAAATTTTAACGCAATTTTTAAAAGAAATAAAACGTTTTAAAAAAGGTCTATCGAAAACGTAAAAATGTCGGGTTTTTTTCGGGTTTGGTACGCTGAGACATTGCTCGTAAACCGACAAAGGTAGGTTTTGGATCGCAAAGGGTTAAGGTTAGTGGGAACACTTCATTAAATAAAATGTGTAATAAGTGGCCACTAATTGTTACCATGATAACAATTGATTTTAACTAATGTTTTTAAGTTGCAGTGTTACACGTTTCTATGCTGTCGGTCTCTCTGCAGTTATAGATCGCATAATCACATATTTAGTTATTTGAGCATTTTAAGAACAATCATATTATGTTGATTTTAATCTTGAAATATTTTAGACACCAGATTACTTCCAACATCCACAACAATAAAATGACTGAAAAATACTGATGATTTTTGGTACCATCCTCTGAAATTTAGTATAAGTTTACATGTAGAGATGTGAAACCTTTTCTAGAGCAATTCCACTCCATGCCAAATGGTCATGAAACCAGCAGTACACAACTATACACAAGTGTACACAAGTAAACAAATACTGATAACTTTAAAATTGTTCTTAGAGCATGAAATAACTTATTTTGAGGATTAAAAAATTATCAAATCAGATTATATTATCACATAATAAAATGAGTTAGCAGATCAAAAGCCATAAATCATATGAAATAATAATTTTCTTCTTGAATCAACAAATCACAATAAGTAAAACAAAGTTAAGAAGGACAACTCTTCATTACAAAAACATCAAACTTTTTTATGAATAACCATTTTTTTACTGCACAGTAGACAGCTTTAAACTTTTCTTCCAGAATCACAAGTAAATCTCTTTTAGCTTCCGCTGAGTAGCTTATGATTAATAAAAAAAAAGAAAAGGCAGCAACTCAGACTGATGAAACAGCAGCTATGGTTGTAGCTGAAAGACTGCTATGTTCTTACTATTGTAGTTAGCTACAATTAGTCTGTTTCCAGAGATTTCCATGTCATACACCCTAAACTTCTCAATAGCCCTGTCTGTTGGCTTCGAGACTATCTCACTTAGAATATAATAAGTATTTTTAATAACCCTCAACATATTCATGATTTTCACTCTCTTAATAACTTCAGTAAAAGTTTTTTTCATCAAACACTGTATTATTCAGTCAATCACAAGATTTTTTTTTGAAAAGTTATTCCTTCCACGCGTAAATTCCTCCATCACTGAGTCTCCCTAGAACTTTACAAATCCTTATTGCATCTAATTAGTTGGAAGTATATTAAAGGACAGCATCGAAATATTTACAGTAAAAATACCATCAAAGTTTTAAAGCTACATGAGCAACTGTACTCCTTGCAGCGGAAAAAAAACTCTAAAAATTTCCATTTGCTATTTTATTACTTTTCGTGAGAAAAATTTACTAATCGTTTTTATTCATAACAAACTTGATATTTTAACCTTATTACTTCCCAAGCTATGCTCATATTTATGGAGTTGTCTACACTCAACTGAGATTGCAACATGAGCCTGGCCTGATTACTAGAGAGAAACCCTCAGCTCACTTGACAGGTTGCCTTCTTAAAGGTCAAACCCAAAGAAAAAAATAGACTATAATTATACCAATTGACTGGACTGTAAACATGGTGTTAATAACTAGTGCCTAATATCATGCTATATCCTACAGTCACAGGATTACTGGTAGTTTGCCAAATACTAGCTATAAGAGTGTGGTAAGGAAAGGGTGTAGATAGCTTATTGATAAAAATTATCTCTGCTATGGAAACCAAGCCAAAATGCAAGCTTCATTTCATAAGTAAAATTAATAATTGATTTATACAAATAATTGTATTATAAATTGAAGTTTGTACTCAATTTATTTTTTCTAAACAAGCTAAAAGACAATGTTTTTCATTTCTAAAGATCAGTTCAAATTTGACTTTGGCTATAAAAAGCAAATGGCCAGAAATTATTTTTTTTCCTAAATAGTTCTTTGAGGAATTTGATGGCCACTGCCTTCTTCTCAAGTATAGCATTATAAAAATAATGGATTGAGAAGCGATTTGATTAAAAACGCCTAAGTTTGTGAAAGTTGGTATTTTGCCTTGTTAAAAGTAGGTGAGAACCTTCAAACAATTCATATTAAATTATATTAAAAGGTATTGAAATCAGGAGTATGCTGTGACTTTTGATTATACTTGTTACATGTATAGCTAACCACAATTGTAAAAAATTAGCAGTCTTTCAGCTACAACCATAGGTGCTGCTTCATCAGTCTGAGTTACTGCCTTCTCTTTCTTATAATAAACTATAAGCTACTCTACAAAAGCTAAGAGGTGTACCCATGTTCTGAGAATTGTTTCAATGTAGCTGTCTGCTGCTCAAGAGAAATACTGATTTACTGTATACAACAAAGTCTAATGTTTCCATCATCAAGAGTTGTCTTTCTCTGCCTTCACTTTGCTCATTATAATTTGTTGGTTCATGAAGTAAACTTGCATTTCATAAGAAACTGGTGAGGCATATTATCTGATTTCTCAGCAAACCAGCTAATAATAATTATTATTATTTTGACAATTTTTTAATCCTCATAATTAGGCTCTTCGTGCTTTAAGAACAGCGATTTAAGAAAATTAACGGTAGTAACTTCCCATGGTAACACTTCCTGTTGAAGAAATAAATATGTGAATGTAGTTTGGCTAACTTGAAATAAGCTGATATACTTTTGATATTAGTACACGACTTCAGTAAATTATATTATATGTCAAGTTGACATTGTACTAGCTTCATCAACAGTGACCTCATTTTAATTATTTACCTATATGTTTTTGTTTTTTGTTTTTAGGACTTTGTGCTATATATCAACTAACGCATTCAAAACACAAATATTATGTTGTTGTATATATTAAGTCTAATTTCATATTACTAGTTCAATAACTGAGTATGTTATTATATTCAATACAATGAAGATTAGAAAAAACCTTTGTTATTGTATTTCTACATATTTCAATCATCAGCCATTTTACAATCATCTGTATTTATTATTCTTAAGTCATCAATATTTATTGACTCACATATACTGCTGGTTTTCTAACATTGTTAGCCATGAGGTCTTGTTCTAGAAATAGTTTCACATCCTTACAGATAAACTTAGACAGAATTTAAAATGATTTCACTAGAAAGTATCAGCATTTTTCTTACATTTTAGTGTTTTTTTATATTAGAGGTAGTCTGACGGCTGAACCATTTCATGGTTAAAATTGACAGACCTGATGGCCTGACAATGAGAGTAGAATGCAATTCAATTGACTACTTTACAGAGCGAGCTCTTGACATTATTTTATGTCTAGACTTCCTTTTAGAAGTGTGCCAAATGTACTAGCAGAAAGTTTAAATTCAGTTCATACTCAAATTATCTTTTCCTTGAGTAATAATTTTTGTTAGTAAACCGAAACATACCAATAGCGTTTTTATAAAACGTTGGAGGCAAAAGGCTTTAGAATCGTTGTTATTTGCCTTTAAACCCGATCTAGAGATGCCGAATTAAAGCCTTTCATTTCAGTAGTCCTGGCCATCGCTGTGGCTTAATAAGGTCATGATGTACAAAATTTTTGAATTTTTTCTCAAATTTTCCTAAATTGCAGATTTATGAAGCACTGTGAGCAGTAAAACGTGCTCTTTCAACATATATTGATTTTATTGACTGAAACTAATGCAAGCCATACAAATGAGCCTTTCATTGTGACCCTGTAATAAAACAAACCGCAAAAAAACCGCAATAATGCAACCCTTACGACCTCTTTGTTTGCATAATAAATGGCTCCTTATCGGCTGATATCAACTGAAATCTATATACCAAGCGAAAGCTCAACACGTGATCTTTTCAATCGTACTGATAATATTCACTTTCATTCAACCAATAAAGAGTGAGAGCCTTTTTATTCCCGCCAAAAAGACAACCTTGGAAACAAATAAAACCTGCTGGTTTGATTTGCGTCGGAGCTGCTTTTTTCTTATCAAATGAAATCAACGCATAATTGAAATTAACCAATGAAATGCCGCGGTGCCTTAGTAACGATTGTAAACATTGCGAAGGCATTGATGAGCTCATTCCTTTTGTCTCTGACCGAAGACCCAAACGCACGCGTTTCGAAAACTCTCACACATTATTCACTCACTCACATTATTACTCACTCTCACATTATTACAAGATGGGAAAGAGATATAAACCCAGTTCATACGGCAAGAAGAAAAAGAAAGGATTCTTTCAATCTAAAAAGACTGCTGATGATGTTAGTATTATCGTCTCACTATTTTTGATTTATTTCGATTCAATTTTTAGTCGCTATGACTAGTTTTAATTAGTTACTAAATATCTTTTCAGCTTCTATTTATTTCATTAGGCTAAACCAAAAAATTCAACAGTATCAATTATAAAATGTTGGTTATGTATCGATAATACCTAGTTGGTGTTATGCTACTCGCTGCGAAGCATTCTTGTTGAAGATTTCCTATTAGCCCTTCTATCAGTGGTAAAGTTAGCTATGGTGCTTCAGTATGCTGTTTATGTTGTATACATCACAAAATATGAACCCAAGATAAATATGAAGTCTCAGCAAATAATTATCTGTAACCAATAATTCCTAAGCATCAAAAATTATTTTTTATTTGTAGAAAATTGATGCTGCCACAACACTGCCGAGCTCATCTCTTCTTACATCAGCACCATCAACATCTTATGCTTCAGTTTGTGTTGATGCAGATTCTGCTGCTGCTTCAGATTCTGCTGCTGCTACAGATTCTGTTGCTGTTCCAGTTTCTGATGCTACTCCAGTTTCTGCGTCCAAGCGCAAGCTGGAGACATTCAGCAAGTATTCTGCTAGCTACCCTATTTCTGCTGGTGCCGACATTCCTTCTGGTGATGCTGCCGCAAGCAGTGTCTGTGCAGGCAGCTATAGGGTAGTTAGTTTGGAATTTTTAATAGACTAGTATCTTATATAGTTTGCTACGCCCTGTTCTAGTAGGAATGTAGGGTTAGTTAAGAACGCTAATGTCTACGGTATTTCTAGTTTATTTGAAGTAGTTTGTCATGATTGTGAGACCATGATTATGTTGCAGCACACATCTCTGAGTGTGGTAAATGGTAGGGCTTATGATATCAATGATAGGTTTGTTTATTCCTGTAAGAGTAACGGGGTAGGATACGAGCAGGCGTGTAGCTTTATTGCAGATCTAAATTTACCTCAGCCTATTACTTCTTGTGCATACTACACTAAGTTAGATACGTTAGCTACTGCATGCACTACAGCTTTAGAGGATCATTTTAGAATCATTAGGAATATTGTAAAGGAAGAGCACCTGAAGCTTGTGGTACGTAGGACTGATGTTGATGTAGATACTGTAGATATAGCTGTAAGTAATGACGGTACATGGCAGCAGTGTGGACATAGCTCACACAATGGTGTATTTGTTGCTATAGAAGTTCTTACTGGATATGTTGTAGATTTTGAAGTGATGTCAAACTTCTGCCAGGTGTGTGAGAAAGGACCAAACAAAGAGGACAGCGATTACAACAAGTTCTGGAAGAAACACCAAGTTGATTGCCAGCAGAACCATGACGGCTCGAGTGGTGCTATGGTGAGAGACGCAGCAAAGATCATCTGGCAGAGATCTACAACAGGGCCTTTATGATATACTGTTTTTCTTGGTGATGGCGACAGTGTAGCGTATGATGCGGTGCATAGTTTGAACATATACGATGATGTCAGTGTCAAGAAGGAAGAGTGTATAAATCATGTTGCTAAGCGTTTGACGACTCACTTTAAAAACCTCAAAGTTTCATATAGCAAGACGTCGACGCTTATTTTTGGTAAAGGCAAGCTTACAGAACCCTTGATGCGAGATTTGCAGTCTTATTATAGAAACGCCATTACTAAGAATCCGGGCGACATTGATGGAATTAAAAAAGCAATTTTGGCCGCGCCGTATCACATCACGTCTGATGACGCGCATCCGCAGCATGATTATTGCCCTCGTGATAGCTGGTGCTGGTATAAGAATCCCAGCAAGTTGCCTTCAAAACCTGACTTGCCGAATGCGATGTTGAGTATGATCTTGACGGTGTACAAGCGATTGTCAGACGAGCGATTGTTGGGGCGGTATGCGAACGTGACTACGCAGAATGCAAACGAATGCTTGAATGGAGAAATCTGGCGACGTTGCCCGAAGACCCAGTGGTATGGTAGGCGTGCCGTGACAGTGGGCGCGACGATGGCTGTGATGATCTTCAATGGTGGTAGAACTGAGGTATTTAGGGTACAAAAGTATTTTGGTTTGCTTGTAGGCGAGAAGTCATTACATCATGCAAAAGCCAAAAATGAGGACAGATTGAAGAGAAAGATCGTCAGTAGCAGCCAGAGGAAGTCAAAAGTACATCGCAGAACTACTGAACAACAAAGACAGCGACATAAAGAAAGGGTAGCCTATGCGGCTGGAAGATTTGGTGCCCAATTCACAGGTATAGCGAAATGTTAGTTAGAGTATTATACATAGTAGTATTCAGTAGTAGTTAGACTGAAGTATTTAGGTTGCAAACATATTTTGAATTGGTTGTATGTAAGAAGAAATAGTTGCATGCAAGATGAGCAGAGATTGAAGAGAAGCATCAGTAAATACAGAATACGTCAACGTCGTGGTAAGGTTTACTTTCTCCCGCAAGTCATTAGCTTTTTTTGAAAGATTTGAGTAAAAAGCCAATTGCTTGTAGCAGTAAGTCAACAGCACGTCGCAGAACTACTGAGCAACAGAGACAGCGGCATAAAGAGCAGAAGTTGAAGGTAGCATCGGCAAGGTTGACTTTCCTTTGCAGTTGTTGGAGAATAATCGCTTGGAAAAGTTGAGATCACTCCAATACACCTGCCGAAGTAGATCAACAGCACGTCACCGAACTACTGAACAACAGAGACAGCGGGATAAAGAGCAGAAGTTGAAGATAGCATTGGTAAGGTTGAGTTTCTTTCGCAGTGGCTCAGTTTCATACTCTTGAAAAGGTTGAGTAACGAATTGACGCACTGCTGAAGTAAGTCAACAGCAACTACAAACAAGCCGTTGATGATAGGATTGGTAAGGTTGACTTTCTCTTGCAGTTGGTTGGGAACATTCTCTAGAAAGAGTTGAGAAACTTTGCTTGCATGTCTGAAATCAGTATCTTTTTTGTTATTCTGTAAATCATCTGTCGCAGTTTTGTCATATCAATCGATATCAATTTTTTTGCTCAAAAACTAGTTTTGTAATTGATATCAAAATTCTGTTTCTATGACTTTTAGAAGCACATTTTGAGCTTCAATTTGACACCAAGAACAAGAATTTCGGTGTAGCAGCTGTTTAGCAGTTTTAGACTGGATGACCGACTTGCAAAGTTGTTTTTTTTCTCAGAATGGCTTTTTATGGGATTCCAGGTGCTACACAAGAATATGAAAAGAAGAAATGATATATTGTCATGAGAATTTGCTTGTATATTTATAATTTTGTGTAGAAAAAATTCATAGAAACAGAGTTTGGCTAAAACCGTTACCCGTTGTGTTATTCTGTAATTCATTGGTCACGGCTCACCGTGGGTCATCGGTTCGTTGTCATATCGATCGGTATCATTTTTTTTGCTCAAAAATTAGTTTTGTAATCAATATCAAAAGTCTGCTTTGATGACTTTTAGAAACACATTCAGAGCTTCAATTTGACACCAAGAACAAGCATTTTGGTTTAGCAGCTGATTCACAAAATATAAATGGGTGGAGCTCTAAAACTTTTTATTGATGGCCATATCTCAAAAACTGCTGCATCAAACACAATGATTTTAGGTGGTTAATCTCAAAAACTGCTGAATCAAACACTATGATTCTTTGTGTGATTTCTAAGTACCTATCTTCTAAACAGAGTGCAAAATTTCAGTTTTATATGTCCATTTTGAGCCAAAAGAGGTTTTAGACTGGATGAGCGACTTTCAAAGTCGTTTTTCTCAGAATGGCTTTTTTTGGGATTCCAGGTGCTACACAAGAAGATAAAAAGAAGAAACGATATATTGTCATGATATTTTGCTTGTATATTTAAAATGTTGTGTAGAAAAAAGTCATTAAAACAGATTTTGGCTAAAACCATTACTCGTCTTGTTATTCTGTAATTCCTCCGTCACGGCTCACCGTCAGTCATCATATCGATCAGTATAATTTTTTTTGCTCAAAAAATAGTTTTGTAATCGATATCAAAAATCTGTTTTGACGAATTTTAAAAGCACATTCTGAGCTTCAATTTTACACCAAGAAAAAGCATTTTGGTGTAGCAGCTGAGTCACAAAATCTGAATGGGTAGACCTCTAAAAAGTTTTGTTGATGGCCATATCTCTAAATCTACTGCATCAAACACAATGATTTTTGTGTGGTTGATAAGTCCCTAGCTTCCAAACAGTGTGCAAAATTTCAGCTCTCTATTTCCATTTTTAGCAAAAAAGGGTTTTAAGGTACTTTTTAAGGTTTTAAGGTTTTTAAGTACGTCCAAAATACGTCTCATTTTATACGCAACAAAACAACTTATAGTGCTTGGCAGTGCTTCAACCTTTACTAGAAAAAATCTGAAATGGTTTGGAGCCCATGTGCACAGAGCTATGATTATGGCAACCATGTTTTCTTTAAATTGGCATTTATACTGTTATACATGTTATACTGACTAGATTGTGGGGTTCTAAATTATGGTGCACCTTTATTATTTTAGATATTTTTCCCGGAAATTCTAGAGAAACTTTTAACTTTTTCCAAACCGTACCCGTAAATTTACGTGATGAGAGCACAGTCTAATCGCACCAAATTCGTGAATGCCCATCAGATCTGAATCTTCAAGTACATTTTGTAGGTATGTTATAAATTCATTTATTTATTTATTTTAAAAATGGCACTAAGATTTTTAATTAATAATTTGAGGAGTTTTAAAAGATATCATACTACTATTTTGAAGCTATAATTAATCCTTTGTACGCATGTGCAAAAAGAACACGTTGCTAGAAGTTGATCGTTCTTTATGGAATGATTATCATCATGAACAGACGCGATAATTCAAACGCTGCTAAAAAGATTTGTTTACAGGAAGATATTGACTGGTTTGAAAATGAAGCAGAGGATTTTAGTACAGAAGAATGTGAAGAAGATGATGAAAGTAAAAAAGAAGATCAACGCAGTGAATCGGAGTACGAAAGTGAGAGTGAAACAGCCGGCGTTGAAGGAGGGAGTCATGACGGATTTCAAAGAGGACCCGATTTAAAACCCAAATAATATAGACATGGCCTTCAAAAACATGGCGATGCCTGGCAGCTTGTCGATGAAAAAGACATTTGGCCAGTTTTTGGTTTAATTTTGCATATGGGTATTGTCAAAAAGCCTACTCTGTCATTTTACTGGTCTATCGATCATTTGTTATCTACGCTAGTGTTTAGTAAAATGATTTCAAGAAACAGGTTTTTAATAGTTTTAAACAGTTTACATTTCGCTGACAATTCGAAAAACCCTGCCGGCAATAAATTGTTCAAATTAGGAAATGTTTTTGCCATGATATGTGACCGGTTATCTTCTGTTTTGCTGCTTGGTAAGTTTATATCTATAGATGAAAGCTTACTGGCTTGGAAAGGGCGACTCAGCTTCAGACAGTATATTCCATCTAAAATATCTAGACTTGGAATAAAGCTGTTTGCTCTCTGCGATGCTGTATCTGGCTATGTGCACAAGCAGTCTGTGTACATTGGTGATGAGCGAGAGCAAGCCGAAAGAACTGGTAGAGGATTTACTCACAACAAAGTCATGAAATTAATGAGTGGTTTGGCAAATTTAGGTTATTGTTTATTTATGAATAATTTTCATAATTCGCCAGAGTTGGCAGCTATAAAAGATTATACTCAAGTTGGTGGAACTTGGTGTCCAAACAGAAAATATGTTCCCAAAGATTGGAAAATGTGTAATGGAAAAGTAAATAAAAAATGTGAGACAACCAGCTTTTCTAATGGGAAAGTATGGTTGGCTGTTGGAGAGATAAAAAAATATATTTCTGCAATTTCAACTATGCATAAAAAACATTGAAGTCGCAGATACAGGCAAAGTAAATTATAAAGTGGATAAAGTTTGCAAACTAGCTGTTATTTTGGATTACAACCAATCCATGGGAGGAGATGAAAAATCTGATCAAAATTTGCATTATCATAAAGCTGCGCGTAAAACCATGAAATGGTACAAAAAACTATTATTTTCGTTTATTAGATATTTGTGTATATAATGCATCCATAGTTTATAAAATCTATAGAGGCTGTAAAATAACTGACTAAGTGTTTCGACGAAATTACAGTAAATCATCAGATATTTGAATATACCGTATCTTGCCGCAAGAACAGTATTGCCCACGCTTCAACTTCTGCTACTCATCAGATAGTGTCAAATAGTCCAGGGAAGGTAGACCAGCAAAATTCAGACTTTGTAGGCACTGCAAAAGGCGCACTAATGACAAAACCCTATATGGTAGCCAATTTCCTTATGATGGGGCAGTGTACATGCTGATACTCCTCTTTGTTAGTAAGCAGTGAGTGGCCTGTCTACGCCTTCCAGTGCTCAGAGAGGTCAGACTTCTTACATGTGCTTTTTGTCTCTTCTTTCCCTTCAGTACCTGGTGATTAGCCATGGGAGCTTGCTGCTGACTGTATCAAAACAAAAAACCTATGTTTGTCATGGCAGTCGCATACATCAAAAAATGAGTGACCAACTTGCTGCGTGCTAACAACAAAACTGGTATTCTGAATTCCTGAATTTCATTTTGTTTGAATTAAATAATAAATCAAATCATGTATTAATCGCTCCTTTGAATATCTTTTCAATTAAAGATAAAAATAATAATTGTTTTAGAGTTAAGAATAAGTTAATAAAAGAAGAAACTTTTGATGCAAGCAAGCTCTTATATTAAGAGTCTGTGTTGTAGTGGAGTGTGGGTCAGTTCATTTATATTAATATTTCTCATCATTTTATTATTTTGAGTAATTGACAACCTAAAATTTCTTCATAACGCTATAACATACCAATTTAAGGAAAATTTGATTGTCACAACCATAGCCCTGTGGACCCGGGATCCAAACCACTTCTGCTATCTTCTAGTAAACTTGGAGCGCTGCCAAGCACTAGAAGACGGGTGCGGCACAGGTTAAAATGGAGTCTCAAGTATCAGGGCTGAGCCAATGGAGGGAAAATATCCCACTGAGCATCTCCAAATCAGGTTTACTGGCAAATAACAACGATTTAAAGTTTTTGCTATCTACGTTTAAAAAAAAGCCATGGATATGTTTTAACTTAACAAAAAAATTACTACTCCTAGGAAAGATTTGAGGATGAGCTGAACTTCAACTTTCCGCTAGTAAACTTGGCACACTGCCAAAATCAAACCTAGACATGACAAGTCATGTCAGGAGCTATGCTTTGTAAAGTAGCCCATCGATTTGAATCCGGGTTGTCAGGCCATCAGGTTTAGTATATTTTAATCTTGAAATATTTTAGCCGTCAAACTATCTCTAATATATAAAAGGTCAAAAAATGGAAGAAAAATGCTGATACTTCCTAGTAAAATCGTTTTAAATTTTTGCACACTGCCAAAAGCCAACCTGTACATGACACAATGTCAGGAGCTATGCTTTGTAAAGTAGTCAATTGATTTGAATCCTACTCGTTTTGTCAGGCCATCAGGTTTGTCAATTTTTTATTTTGTAACATTTTAGTCGTCATAGTACCTCTAATATAAAAAAACTGCAAAACATGGAAGAAAAATTTGGATACTTTCTAGCCATATCGTTTAAAATTTTCTATTGAGTTTATCCGTGAGAAAGTGAAACTATTTCTATACCAACCCCTCAGGGCTAACATTGTCAGGAAACCAGCAATTCATCTGATTAAATAAATGCAGTTGACTGCAAAATCATAAATACAAAAAATTGCCGAATGGCTGATATGTCAAATATTTAAAAATACAAATGGAGAGCTTAAATTTTCCCTCTATTGGCTGTAATAACATATTCAAGTATTGAACCGGTAATTTGAAAATGGGTTTAGTACAAGCAACAATAATATATTTGTGTTTTGAATGCGTTAGATGATATTTAGCAGGAAGTATTAAAACCAAAAAAACACATAAGCATATAAGTATAATGTGAAGTTATTGTTGATAAAGCTAGTACAATGTCAACTTGACATATAATATAATTTCATGAACTTGTGGACTAATAGCAAAAGTAGGCTATATCAGCTTATTTCAAGGCAGTCAAACTATATTCACATATTTAGCTTTTCAACAGGAAGCATTACCATGTGAAGTCTCTACTGTTAATAATCTTGGATCATTGTTCTTAAAGCATGAATAACTTCATGATGAGGGTTCAAAAATTGTCAAAAATTGTCAAAACAAATATTGTTATCAGGTGGTTTGCCGAGAAATCAGATCATGAGCTGAAAAATCTTATAAAATGCCAATTCTCTTCATGAACCAACCAATCATGATGAGCAAAGTTAAGGCGAAGAAAGACAACATTTTATGACAAAAGCATTAAACTTTGCTGTGTACAGCAAATCAGTGTTTCTCCTGAGCAGCAGACAGCTACATCGGAATCATTCTCACAATATGGGTACATTTCCTAGCTTTTGTAGAGTAGCTTATAATTTATTATAATAAAAAGAAGGCAGCAACTCAGACTGATGAAGCAGCAGCTATGGTTGTAGCTGGAAGACTGCTATGTTCTTGTTATTCCAGTTAGCTACAATTAGTTTGTCTCCAGAGATGTCCATGTCAAACACCCAACCACTCTCAATAGCGCTGTCTGTCAGCTCTGAGACTACCTGACCTACAATATAATAAGTATAATCAACAGTCTCAGCATTCTCCTGATTTCAATACTCTTTAATATAATTTAATATAATATGTTTGAAGGTTCACCCTGAATTCTTCAGTCACTTACAAGAAAAGCTAGTTGAAGAGTTATTATTTCTCAAGAAAAAATATCAATCACTGTGCTGCCATAAAACTATACCAATGTTCCTCACAGCCAATTAGTTGGACTGCTTGAAAGCGCTTACAGTGAATTTTCCATCAAAGTTCTATGGCTACACCTGCAACTTTACTCTTTGCTGCGGGAAAATCCTTCAAAAAGTTTAATTCGCTATTTCAAAAATCTTTGTTAAAAAAATTATTAATTTTTATTCATGTCGAGCTTCATACTTCCAAATTATCACTTCCTAAGCCATGCCCTACTATATTGAGTTATGTTCACACTAAGCTGAGTCTACCGCCCTAGCCTAATTATTAGAGTGCAAGCCTCAGCTCGCTCTCCAATAATTAGAAAGAATAATAATAACCTAATAACTGGAAAGCAAGCTGTATGCTATTTCATATTATGCTATTTCTTACAGTCACAGAAAGTTGGCATGATGCCAAATATAAGCTATTAGGTGAGTCAATGGCAGACTGTAAAATGCTTGATGGAAACTATATTTGTGACCTGATGTTCAAGACTGGCTGCTATGGGTAAGTAATCAAGTATACAAGATTCATTGACAAAATAAAGTGAATTGGTTTATACAAAGATTTGTATTATAAAGATAAGATTACACTTAATTTATTTTACTTAAACAAGCTGCCAGACAAAGTGTGCTTGTCTAAAATTGAGTTCAAAATTTACAGAGCAACTGCATCGAAACTATTTTAGTATTATTTAAATTGTTTATAAATGAATTAAAAAGACCACTGCCCCCTTTTACCATAGCATCATAAGCAATAGTAGAGTAAAAGGCATTTTTATTCATTAAAAACCTGAATTTACGAGTGTTTTTGTTTTGTCTCATAAAAAGTCTGTCCGTCCACACCTTTGGAACACATTGTAAGTGCCCCTAATTTCCCATGTAGTAGCGGGACTGTTCATAGTCTTATGTACAACTTTGAGACCTGATGATTGCACAGGTTATCATACCAATAAATTATGTGACATTCAGTTGATCAGTGATAGTCTACTGAGTGTGCAGGCAAATCTAATATAATTGGCTAACGGATGAGAATTAGTGAAATTTATACAGCTACTCTAAAGCATAAGCTAATACTAAGTCTATAGCAAGTAGATTATCAGAGCTCTATATTAATATGTATAGTGTTTAATTTCACTATGAGAAGTAGTCAGGGTAGCATTATATGGGTTTACATCAACACTATGTATCTACTAGTATATCTATCAATTACTAGAATGTACAGCACATTTGTTAGCACAACTGTTCACACATATTCTGTATATCATTTATAAGTAAACCAACCAGTTGAGTTATCCAGGACTCTCACAGTGCTGCTGTTGGTTGCTGCCACCAGGACATATCTCTCTCCATAGCATGCTACTCCTAGTGGCTGAGGCACATCTTTACAAGCCCACAGCAGCTGACCTTGAGAGATGTCTATCAAGCAGATTTGAGATGACAGGTAGACTGACACAACAACCTTGTCTGATCCTGAAACACAGAGTGAGACCCAATTTTGGCTAAGCTGAGGACAAGAAATATCTTTGAGTTTATTCCCTGTCAGTGAGTAGATGATGAGAAGCTTGTTATTTCTGTCTGGAGCAACTACTTTATCACAAGTGATGGCTAGTCCTGTGATGGAGTAAGGGCCAGCACAGTCAATGTGAGTCCAGGAAGTGACCTGCTTTCCCTGCTGATCATGTACATAGATGGTCCAAGGATTTCCACACACTGCTGTATATAGTCTGTCTTTGTAGACCTCCATTGCTTTAGGGTAGTTGTTGAAAGTGATGAATGAGCCTTTCACTTGGTCGTTGTTGTCAATAGTAACGACTGCATTATTTCCCATTCCAGTAAATAATTGAGAGTTCCAGACTCTTGTTGAATAAGGATTTGATGGTAAAGATACTGTGTGAAGGTGTTTGAGGGCCTTTGGAAGAGGTTTAGAAGGTTGAAGCTTCAGCCGCTCATCAATTAGAAACCCGTCAGTGGAGACAACTTCTAGCATTATCTCACAACTACCACCTATGAATAAGGGAAAAATGCATTGTGTAATGCATGCAATAAATAATAATTGAGTGTGAGTGCTAATAGTGGATATGAAGATGCTAGTCAAATGAACACTCAGGCTGCACCGTCACAAATGTATTTATAGAAAGTTTGTAGTTCTGAAAGATACAAAAAATTTTTGTTATTCAAAACCTGCTTTCAAAAATATTTATGCAAAATATTCATGTATTATTATTCTTTTTTTATATAGTTTTTTGCTTTAATATAATTTAAAAGAAGTGTTTCACCAATTATTTTACATTTTAGCTTGATCAGAAAAACCAATTCAAAAACTTGTCACTTTTGAAATATTTTCATTATTTCAATTTAATTATTTTAGCTACTCTGATGCTCCAAAACATTTACATTAATCATAAGGCAGCATGGCATCTATGTATAGCCATATCTAAAGCTCAGCATAGAATAATTCAACAGTACTTATATATATATCATAAAAACTTAGTAAATGTGAAAAGATTATGATAAATACAGTGTGTAGCACTGAATTCAGGTTTGCTTCCTTTATTTAAGCCTAAGTCCAACCAGATCCAAATGCTGTCTTATATCCAAATTATACTGCCTATCCCAACTAATAACAACATTTCTGGAATGTTACGTAACATTATTGTAAAAATAAATTCCAAGCAAACAATTTTATAATGTTCTACAAACGTTATCTGACGATCATTGTAGAATTATGTTCAAACCATGTCACAGGAATATTGTGCAGAATGTTGTGCAAAAATATTATCACATCATTGGGTAGAATGTTGAATTAATAAACTTTGCTAACGTTATCATAACATTGGTAGAGAACATTAATATTGAATGTCCCAGCAGTGTTACTCTAGAATGATCGAGTGTAAACATCCATACAACATTCTGAAGTAGCAAACCGTTAACATCGCTTATACATTCATTTGAAGGTAAAAATTATGTAACACTCAAACATTCCAGTTATATTGCATGTCAATGTTACATATACATTTATGCACAAACATTCCAGGGTAACATTCCTGGAACATTGCTGAGACATTCAATAGGAGTCTTCTCTAACAATGTTATGATAACGTTGGCAAAGCTTATTTCTTTAGCGTTCTAGCTAGAATGTTACAAAAAATGCTAGTTTTTTTAAGTTGTCACCCTTTGATAATGAAAGATTATTTAAAATGAAACTAATTAAGTTTTATACATTTTTTCATTAGAAATTTAAAAACAAGCTAAATATTGTGGAAAAAACATTTTTATTTTAAATGATTCATGTAAAGAAAAACAAAAGTCATAACAAAATACAATTTTCGCACTTAATAAGAAATATTGCAAAATGGCAAGGTTCCATTAGATCTAATGGTGCATCAGAATGTGGATTTAAATATCTAAAAGGGTGAGACATACTTTACAACTGATTAGATGGCCATTATTTGATTATGTTATACACATGTTTTGTGTTACTAATATGGTACACTAATACCAAATAAATATATAACAAGATGACATCTGCAAAGGAATATTAAATGTGGTTGGATGAACAAACAGAATAGGCAATTGTATGTGCATTCACATTCAAACTTTTAATGTTCATTATAGCTTAACTAAGATTTGCAGGGTAAGGTGTGATCAATGCATAATACCAATGTTATGAATACGTTATAGGAATATTTGAAAATGCACAGCATTTACATCCCTTCAAAGTTTTAAGCGTAACCATCATGGGATGTTAGCTAATAACTGCAATATTGTGTGAATGTTATGCTAGATCATTTGCTGAACATTTCAGTAACGTAGTCCCACAACATTGGTGGAACGTTGTGGGAAATACATTCCAGCAACATATTTCCTGCAATGTTGTGGGAAATACATTCCAGCAATGTATTTCCCACAACATTGCTGGAACGTATTTCCCTTACTGTTCCAACAATGGGAATACGTTCGAACAATGTATTTCCCACACTGTTGCCGGATCGTTGAAAATGTGTGTACCAATAATCTCGTGACAAAAATGCAATGAAAAATTTCTTGAACTTTTTGAAACATTCCGGGAACGTAAAAAAGTTTTTTGGGATAAGGTACACGTCATGGAAAGCATCACAAGCTATGAAAAGGCAGTTTTCTATGAAAACAAAAATAGTATGAGGTGATTTTTTTTTTTAAATTATGGTCAGTTAATCTTGACAATAATTAAACTAATTGTCATGCAGTAACTGTATTTACTCATTTGCAGTAAAAGGTTATAACGATACAGTAGTTATGGTAACAACAGGACACTGATCAGTACATGCGTGAAGAACTTTGCAAGAAAGGCAATATACCCCAGCATGCCCTCGAGTTACTCCGACGATGTTATATAAATTATTTGCCCCTCGATGTAGGACACAGGGAATTTGTTCGCATCATGAAACCGGAGGCAGATGAATGACACAATTTTAGCAATGACTAAGTTGACGTTCAGCAAAACAATTAAAAATACATGCTAAAACTTAGTACACGTACATGTTTGATAAGCTAAATTCATTTATGGTAAACTCAACCTATACGCTCTATGCTTACTGCAAAGGTAAGAAATCCATACAGTATGTACTGGAGATATTACATTGTAATGTTACATTTTTTGGCAAATCTAAACTCCTAAACAGACTAAAGTTACTAAATGGAACTATAGTTACTACGGCTAAAATGCTATTTCGAAACCATTTTAATATGTACAGTACATATATTGAGCTTCATAATTTTTTACAGGGTTTTCACATTAAATATTTACTTTGGGTTTTCATTGCCCTCCATACAAAATGTTTGCCATGGGATGCCCACACTGGAAGAAATTAAAACTATATGTAAGAGTCCACTTTATTATAATAGGGGTAGTTCATTACAGGAATCTAAAGCTCACTTAAACCCTGTTGTATGAAAGCATGAGTAAAAACTACAGATTAATGGTTTTTCAGACCACTCAACCATCTTCAGTCAGCTACTAGAGAATATTACATGTGTAATCAAATTCAAAACTTGTCTGTTGAACAAAGTATACCAACGAATAACATAAAGTGGGATTTGTTAGATAATTATACTTTGGGCTAATTATAAATAATGTAGTATGTTATAATGTAATAAGTATAATATTGTAATGTAATAAGTATAATATATAATAGCACAATGTAAGAAAACCCAATGTTAAACAAAAAAGTGTAATTAAGTGATAATGTTGATACATTGATGAAGTTAATAATAAAAGATTGATAAAATAAAATAATAACAATATAGCTGAGTAGTATATAGTATTTACCATAGTAATATATATTGTGCATTTATAGTTTCGCACAACATTGTGTAATAAAACATATGAAAATGAAACACATTATCATAAAATAAAATACAATACACAGTAATACAAAACAGCATTTATAATTTAATACTAAACTGTTACAAAATATACTAAATTAAGTCTTTGTTAGTGGAAAATTGTGTGACTTGTTTCTACTTATTAGGTTGTGTCACTATAAGTTTTTGTGTCTCCAGGTTTATACATGAAGTTTACTTCCTAATCTTATTGTTTATTATTTTCAAAATTCAATTTATCCAATACAAACTGCTACTGTTGACATCAGAAACCATTATTTTGTACTATATTGAAAGAGTTATTCACATCGGAACTCTTTGATAACTGTCTTTACTGACTGGTTACCTCAACAGCTTTGTTTACTTTTGTGACTTTGTTTGTGGAGATCACCATTTGGATCTACTTAAACTCATGGCATACCATGAGCTGGGTAGTGTGGATTAGAACAGTGTTTGTGTATTGCCAAGAGTCTTGTGGTGCTGCTTTACCAGTCTTCATAAAAACACTTCTAATTTGTGTTTAGTTAATAAAATAGACTATTATTCCTAAACCTTTACAAACAGAAAAAATACTCTGTTCACAGAAAACATCCTTACAGCAAACTGTACATAGTTTCATTTTGCGAAAATGCTTTTAACAACTTTTTTTCTTGGCCTTCTCAGACTCATTACAGCTTCAAAAGTTTCACCTTTGAGTTTAGATGATTATTATCTCTTGAGTATTGGTACTAAGGAAATTACTTTATTTATTTTCTCTTAGCAAAAAATAACATTGAGGAAGGAAATCGACAATACACAGTTATCCATTCTGTTACTATCTGCCAAACTATGAATGGAAAGTGCTGTATTATCTGAAGTAAGTAAACCTTCCCGGATACTAGTATACTCCTAGACAAAAAACAGAAATAAATGATCTTGTAACAGAACATGATAATAATAATAATAACAATAAGGTCATAAACAATATGAGGTCTATTAATTATAACCTGTGAAGCTTGAAATATGTTCAGCTTGTCATTTACGGTGTCAGCAGAAAGTGCTGAAAAGGTCTAAACTCATTCTGCATCACATTTTTAGGTTACTGTTGAATAGGCTGATGTAGATTTTAGTGCTGATTATCTTGGTATCAATTATACCATGGTGTCAACTATTTGACGTTGCAAAATAGGAGAAAACTTAAATGTTTTTTTTAATATAACGAGTTATGTGAATGATAAATTGAACGATTATGAAGATTATGATGATATACTAAAAACCTAATCGTCTCAGTAAAATAAAAATTGAGTAAGAGTAATTAATGGTTTGCAGTAGCTAAGAATAGTTAAAAAGCATTTAGGTTATAAGGTTATTAGTATAAAACTGTTAGCATATGTCTGCTATTATAAATTAGTTAATTAGTTCATTAATACTAATAGCATTTGTAATAGTGTAAAACAGCTTACATTTGTCTTTCACTTTGCTGAGTGAAGGTAGGTTTATTGATGGTAGAACTTCATCAACCAGCTGTTGTATGATGTTTTTAGTATCACTGTAGCTTGAGACAATGTCACACTGTAGAACAATATGAAACATATCAATGATTCTAAATCCATTATACGTGTAAATAGTAAAAAATTCTACAGCTCAAGATCTATCAGACTTGTTCATTCACAAACACATGTAACACATCTAGAAATTTTCAGGTATATCTTTTATGGCCCAAACTTGACTTGCAGTTTGGTAATTTCTACAAATTTTTAGCCGTAAGCTGAACATTGCCAGGGAGTTAGTTTTTTTACAGACTAAATTAGTTTTTTTATTTGATAACCTCATAGACTTGATAGCCTAAGGCTTACTGCTAAAAACATATTAAAATTCATGCAATACCAATTAAATTTTTGGCACAAAGTGTTGCACTGCATTTAGGACAACCATCAATGAACCAATCAGTTGAAGCAAACGCTCTTAACACATGAGAAGGTGCGTTCTTGAGTTTGTGATTAAATAGATAAATGCCTGTCTATCTGAAAAATAAAATTATTAAAGTTGCCAAGTTTGACTGCATTGTTTGGAGAGGGCCTGTAGTTAACAATAAACAAGTCATACACAAAACATGAAGCTCTCTCAGTCTGCTCTTAAAAAGCTTCTTTAGTTTGGTAACTTGAATATGTCATGTAAGCCTAACTTTATTTTTGCAACTTTTATTCTGCTAAAACCAGAAAGCTAAAACAGATTGCCATACTTGCCATCATGTTTGAAACCGTTAAACTTAGGAAATAAAATAAGCGGGTAGTACAGTGGTCCATGAAACAATGTTATGCGCAGGACTTGAACTCATGAAAATCAGCATACTATATGCCAATACCTGCATTAATAGAGTGCCTTCTGGCTTACTGCCCAGAAACTCTTTCATTTTCAATTAAATATGATGTTTAGGAGGTTGATTCTAACAAGCTGATGAGGCTTTGAAACAAGCTATTATTAAAAATATAGCAAAAAATACAGAGCACATAGTGCATAGAGTTTACATGCACTAACCGACAATCAATGACAAAGTAGGGTATATTGGGATAGAACATATTTTGTATTATGCTATGCGGTCTCATTAATTATTATGAATTTGCAGGTGACAGAAAATGTTTAAGTGAAATATTTATATAATTTTAATTACCCTATAGAGGTCGAAAAAACTTTAAATGCAATTATGAGTGACGAGCTGTCATAATACATATTAATGTCTGTGATTGTAACTACTGCCCTCTTATAGGATGTTTACTATGTTGATGACTTTATATATAGGGATTAATCATTCATAGCAGACATATTTCAGTTACAAAACATATTTATTATTTTTTAACAAGCGAAAAGAGTTTTTGTGGGAAGAGTATATTATGCCATATTGGTGAGCACTGATCTTAACCCTTTCAACTATGTATAGACATGGTGTGTCCATTCTAACAATAAAATAGTGTCCAATTTTATAAAACGGTTTGGGTTGATCTATATCAATAATCAGTAACAAAATTGTTCTAAACAGACCACTCAATATTTTCTGTTATCTGGTTCACAATGTTAGAACTGGTCTGTCTCTCGAATTGTGACTCATTCAATAAGCTAACTTTATTGAAAGTTCATCAAAGGACTTATTGAGTTGCAAATATGTCTAACAAATGCAGCTAACATATAAGTTAGTTAACTCATCATAAATAAGTTGCAGTTCTTATCAAACAATAAACGTATGAATCCACGCCAATATTTGTTGGTCAAAGAACAGTGTCATGTTCAGAAGATCCCTTTGTTCAAAGAATCCATCGTTAATCGCTTGCACCACTTTGAGGCCTTGATACATAAGTTTAGGCTTTTTTACAATGAGCTGCTCTAGTTCACTCCTTGTCTTTTTGTAGTTGCTACTGGATCTTTTTTAAACTGTGTGAAATTTTGATTAGTACATTGAACTGTAACCTTTCTTTGTTTGTTTTTTTTCCCCAGGTGCAAAAATGTGTAAACAAATACTACAGTAGTCTACTGTTCAGTGAAATGTGATAGATATTATGTATTTCTACATAATCTTTATTTTTACTTAGTGCAATTGTATTTATCATCAGTCTCTGTCTGGTAACTCCTTCACTATAGAACTTTGTAACCTAAGGTCAAACACTGTAAGTTTATAAAAAACTGTCATGGCTGGCGTACACATTTAATATTGAATGATGATTACCTTTATTGAATGAACAGTTTTCAATATGTTGCAAGAGCTGTGTGATTATATTAGCAACAATGCTGGATTATACTCAAAAGATTCATGATCCAGTCTGATGTTTTTGTAACCATTTCTGATCAGTGAGTATTTAGTTAATTAGCCTAAGTTAGATTTACTTATATGAAATGAAAAACATTATTTGCTTGTGTTGATGCAAAAGAAAACTTGTTTTTGCACACGCTGAGCTGAAGTTGGCATTTTCCTTTGCATTTCTTTGGCTACAATTACCAGCTGTATCAGACTAATTACATATTTGGTACAGAAGAAACTCAAATTGTTTATTCATGAACTTCCATTGAATATTTATTCATCAGTAGTACAATTTAAGTTAAGGGACGTTTGGTATTAGACAATAATCAAAATAATTTCTCAATCTATAGTATTAGTGACACATCTTCAGACTCAGAGTTTGCTCAAGTTGTTGGCCACAAGAGTTGGGGAAGAGCCCAAAGAGTACCTGTATGCACTTTACACCACATTTTGTACTGTTAAAGGATTAATGGTCATACAATTTCAAGCTGACTAGTTTAGCATTGAAGCCAACTGCTAGGTTTTGTGTTGAAAAGTTCCGGACAATTTATATGTACAAGCGATAAATATTAAGTTTTTCTGAACAGCTCAATAAAATAAAATATAATTTAGTAGAAAATTAGTTCTTGAAGGTTGACTTGCAACAAAATTCACGTTACAGTTATTTGGTATCAAAAGATTCACCATGTCTTAATCCGTTGTGTTGTAGGTGCCAAATATATGGAAATGTGATTACAAGTGCTTAAAAGCTCAAAAGCAAAAAGCCGCCGTAGATTGGAATCTGTTTATTTCTCTGACGTAGTCATTACAATTTGGTTATTGTCTTGTCACCTGATGTTCTTACATGAATTGAAAGGCCAATGAAAAGCTCAATATAAATTTATCATAGCACTAGTATATGACAAACACTTTGGGTTTTACTGAAGACCCCATACCAAATATAGATGCTCGCTACTTAACAGTTTTGTTTCAGCTTGATCTAATTGGCAAATCGTAATCTGATCATGTGATCCATTACTTCGCAAATAATTTTTGCAGCACTTTGCGATTATCACAGGCGACTAACAGTCTCGTCATGATCATCAGACAATGATATGTACTCCCTCGAGCTAAGGTTAAAAAATTAAACCAATTTTTATGGTAAGTTATAAGATATCACTGCTAAACGTGACAGCATTACAATGATGATAAATCAGACGTGCAAGAACAATTGAGATGGTTTTATTGAATGTGTGAGTTTGTTTGTGAACATATTTTGACAAATAAGGTTGCATGAAAGTGTAAACAGAAATCATCTACGACAACTACATCCCATTTTAGCCGTTTTGAGAGGGAATCCAAACTACGACGGTCTCGTGTGGCTGCGATTAACTGTTCGGTTTATTTAGCTTTTAAGAGCTTTTAATCACACATCCACCTATTTGGCACTTACAACGCAATGGAGTAAGGCATGGTGAATCTTTTGATATCAAATAACTGTAATGTGAATTTTGTTGCAAGTCAATCTTTAAGTGAGCTGCATGCCCTTCTTTTTCAAACTCAATACTTGGTAATATAATAATACCAAAACCTATAGACTCAAAACTATTGACTTTACTCATTTTTACCGTGATAACTTTTTGCAGCTGCACCACAAAAAAACAGGCATGATGCTAATTTTATTATCAATAAATTACCTATACAAGTATTATTTTAAATACTGGTGTTAACAAACTTTAAAAAGTAAGCGAAAATTTGCTCACATTTTTCACCTATTCAAAAACTCACTCATACCTGGTGAGAATGCTGAGCCCTGGAGTCCAGTTTATGTCTGAGATTTCTCAACTGGCTCCATTTATCCAATATTTTATCTTCCAGAAAATCAGTTATGCAAGTTTTAGTCTTTAGCCGAGCTTCTTGGAAATCTTCCTCAAGTTGCTTGTATTTCAAAGTAAGTAGTTCCATCTACAAAAAAGATTTTTTAATTAGTGGATCTATATAAACAATTGGGAGCATATGGTGTGACGTGATCTAATACCATGGAATGTAAACAGGCATAAAAGTGTTTTATTCTATTGACTACCAGAAAGCAAATCTTGTCATAGTGAGGTAGATGAACAACTATTCAGTTTATTCAACCTACATCTATACAGGAATACTTGAAGTACTATAATACCTATGAATCATATATTTAAAATTACAGGCATTCAGAACATTTTATTAACTATTTTACGGAGTTGAAAAATCTTAATAACTCTATTGGGTTACTTCTAGTGTGTAATTTGGAAAAGAAATATTTCTCTACCACCAAAAAGGTCAAAAACCATGCAGAGAAAAGACAATAAACCTTGATACATTAAACATTTTATTTAATTGAATTATATATATTGAACTAAATATAAGGGCTAAAACAGTTTTTATTGACAATATTTATGCAACTAACTACATCATATACTCAACTGATCTGATTTATCCCATAAGTGGCGCTACTCTGCCTAAGCTGGTGACAAAGTAAAAAACTTAAATGTATAGAGTTACTCGTTTTAAAGATTTATTTTTTATTGAAAGCAAATTCTAATATATTATATAGGACTTATTTTGACAATGAATTTGATAGCTATGAACTCTAACCACTTTAACCAATGTTGCTGAATGCAGCCTAACTTTAACAATCTTTTTAAAACAATGCCTAAATTATATCCAGCAAGAATATTGTTTGTGAAAACAGATAATTATTTCACTCTAAATGATATTCAGGGCTGATAATCTTTTTACTAGTTGTTAATACCTGAAGAGAAGTTAGAATTGTTTGACCAATTTTGTATTAGTTCAGCTGCCAACATTATTTTGTTATGTCATCATCTAAAATAGGCTCATGTTCAATCTAATCTTGGAGGATACATTTCCTAGAATGTCCAACCTGCTCATCTCTTTTTTTGTGTATCTTTTGTACTGACTGAGCTGTTTCCATGTCATACTCAGCAAGTGTTTGAGAAGTGAACTTGAAGATCTGTTCCAAACCCTCTTCCTTCTCAATCATCATTTTCTTTAGCTTGTTGATTTCATCATTTAGCAGTAGTACAAGCTCTTCCAAAGACATCAACTGATGGTGCGCTCCTGCATGAAGCTGATAACTTAGTAATTTCTTCAGCTTTCATACAATATCAACTTCATATAAAATCAACTTTGCTTTTTTTAACAAGTTATTGAATATTCGAGCAATGTTCCTGTTGCGTCAGTCAAAGTGAAAGTTGTATGAATTAAAAGGTTGAACATATCAGAAAAAATTTAAAATCAATGATTAAGCTATGTTAATTGAGCTCAGAATAAAAAAAACTGCCTAATGTTTTATTATAAGGCAGATAAAACATTTTAACAAGTTGATAAAATGTATATTTTCTGATAACTGAAACTAAAAATATCTGAAGAATTTTCTCAAAATTAGGCTCCAATAGAAATAAATCCTGGCAGATGATGAGTGGATGAAATAAGCAACTGCAGGCAATAGTAAAATCAGGTTTACAGTCTAAAAAACTTCTGTCTATTGCCCTTTGTGCGCCATGTTCATACCTCTACACAAATTTTTACATGATCAGCAAAAAATTTTCCTATTTCTGCATAAATGTGCAGGTTTTGGGACATATGAAAATCAATGATAAATGAGCAGAATATATTTACAACATGTTACAAACTTGATTTGATTTATTTACAACAGAAACATATTTTGGTTGCTTATGACCAAAATATCCTTATGCTGTAAACATGATACCTTTTAAATTAATAATGGTAAAATAAGTAGAAAATGCCAAAATAACATCTTTTATTTCCGGATTTCAAAAAGTTTGTAAATGTTTATTGTACTTTCAAAAATTTGCAATGGCTTTCTTAATGCAGGGGTTAAAGCCGGCATAAACACCCAAAAGTCAAGTATTCTATTTTAGAAAATTCAATAACATTGTTTTTTTATGGAAATGCATAACTCAAACTGAATTATTATTTCTATAAACAAAACTTTTGTACGTAACTATCTATTTCATATGTACTATTACAAAAAAGCTACAATTATATACACTTGTCCATGTATGAAATGCTTAGAAGCACTCCTTTCGACAGAGTCCAACACAACATCGTAGCCGAGCGAGCTACCATAACGATCACTTTTCTCTCCGTATATTCAAAAGTCCTAAAATTTTACATCACTTTTATTATCTGAAGTATTTTGTACTGATCAGACCAAATATCACTAACAGTCACATGATTAAATAAATTGTTATTTTGTCGTTTTGAAAGTCGAGCCGATATTGAGTGGTTTTTCAAACTGATTTTTTTCAAAGTTCAGAAGAGTCGCGAATTCTTTAGCTTTTAGCTCAAGGCAACGCCTCCCAGATAATTGTTTCATATTGTAATTTATTGACTAGTATCTTGTTGATGATATTTAAAACTTATTAGCGTTCAGATAATTTGTTTAAGGTTAGTAGGCGA
Organism: Watersipora subatra; assembly: GCF_963576615.1. Taxonomy (NCBI): domain Eukaryota; kingdom Metazoa; phylum Bryozoa; class Gymnolaemata; order Cheilostomatida; family Watersiporidae; genus Watersipora; species Watersipora subatra. The sequence continues at coordinate 6,226,267 of NC_088712.1, forward strand.
CAGCTTTATAAACGTCGGCCAAAAGCAACATTAAAGTCATTTTCCAACGCAACTTGTTACCACAACCGATAAACAACATTTTTAACGCTTCCCCAGACAAAGGGTTAATTCTTTAAACCCTAACACGCGATATTTTGGTTGGGGTGTATCCGAAACCCTAACAGCTAAAACCGGCATTTACATGACTCTGCTTACCAATGTTGTAAGTAATCCAACAAACAACCAACAGATAACCAATCAAATCAATTTTTTGTACAGAACATCAGACAAAAAATCTCCTTTCTATTTTAACCATTTTTATAAAGATATTTAAAAACTTCTTTCTATATCACAACGATTTTTATCGGAAGGATATAAAAAAAACTCAATATGATTCGTTTGTTGGTAGTTTATGTGGCATCGCTAAGTATTATGTAAAACAGATAATGTTAATGTTACAATTCAAAGCTTATAGTCTTTATTATAGATCACTTACCACTAAGATAATACACAATTACATGATAACATCTTTGCTACAGAAATACAGCCAACATTATTAAAAAGAACTCCATGTGAAATTTGCGACACAGAGCAAAATTTTGAGGCAAAACCATTTACCCTCGGAGCAAGTTCCCATAGAAGAGACACATCCAAGGCAACTCATCTTTAGGCATTTTCTGCACCCCAAACTGACTGGCTTGTCAGGATGATCAGCACAGACTCTGCTTTGCTGACTCTTCAGTAGTTCATACTGCTCCATGTTTATGGTTGAATGAGGCTCACCAAACTCTTCCTGGTACTCCTGATGAGACTATAATATAAAGTTTGTTACCATGGTGCCACCATTGAAAGCTGTTCTCAAGAAAGCATAAGTAGTTAAATACACAGTATTTCATTGGATTGATGCCAATATAGTTCAATGGTTAGAGGTTTTAACAAGAAAGTCAAGCGTAGAAAAACATGAAAATTTGTTACCAAAAGCTAAATTTACTAATTACACCACTGATTGTCATGAACAGTTTGAAAAAAATAGGTCTTTGGGACCTTAGCTCAAATTGAATTGCCTTGATCATTGAACAAACCGATCTTATCTAGATAGACACAAAAGTCTACAGTTTAATACAATTACTTTAAAAATCATGCCCAGCATCTTAGAAATTTTATATCTTCAGATCATTGAAAGCTTTAGGTGGTTAAAAGTTTGACCCCTTGCTAACTAACCATTTACATTGACACAGCTTGTTCAGCACTTTCAAAATATAAAACCAGTTTTTTTGTAAGTTTTGCAGCTTCTGTTAGATAACAAGAAATAAAATAGAAAGAAATGCATCAGTTTTTATTTTAGAAAACATGCGCTTATGAAGTTTTAAAAGACAAAAAGACAAAAACACAAAATTATATGAAACATATTAAAAAGTCTCATACAACTGTTGTTTTACATATCCAATAGACAACAACAATGTAGAAGAGAATGTGCTGACAAGTGGATCTTCTTTCTCAATAATAGTCATATGGGTCATGATCTCAGAAATCATGGTTAAGTTGGGGCATGAAATTTAAAGTTATCTACAATAGCAGTAGGAGAAACTTCTCACAGGTATGTCGCAAAAAATTGTTCGATTTTAGCTTAATTACAGCAGATGTTATCGTCAATAAACTAAATGCGCGTTCACCATCAGTGCAAAAACATAGTTCTGAGAAAACTGGAGTTAAAGTTTGATAAACAAAAACCAATCTACAATTTTGTTTGCATTTCAAAACGCCGTAGCAACAAACATCAATAAGTTATGACAATCACCTTGATTTCTGTAATTCTTTACAAAAAATTATGCTGAGTTTTAAAATCTAAACTGACTTTAGCTGGCTGTCATAGAAATAGCTGTATATTTATCAGACAATGAATTACTCATTTTTAATTTTCCAGATATTAAAAACGGTTCGGCATTATCACGATTTTGGCACAGCCGTAGTATCACCAAAAAAACCTTAAAAAAATATTTACAGTAACATATTGCACACTATCAGACACCACATAATATGATCATGTATTTATTCAAACACTTATTCTTATAATTAAATCGTTTAACAATCATATAAAGTAGAATACTTTTCTCGAATTTAAATATGATTATAATCTTTTAAAAGTTGTTAGGAAAATATCGTGGTCATACCCTTTACTTTCACTGCTTTTTCCATTAGTTGTAACACCAAAGTACTCATTAAAAGTGTCAAAAATGTCTGAGATATCTTTAAAATTGGCAGAAAAGAATCGATTACTTTTATCAGACGCCATTTTTCAGTACTTTCTGTTTTGCATAGCAACGGTTTTAAGGGGAGTTTTTTGAGGATTGGATACTTATATTGGCTAAACTGACTTCAAATTCAGAAAGATCACTTTTTGACCAGTCTGGATGCATGTGTTGCAAAAATGGTTGCCAATATTATAAATTTAGTTAGTGCAGCTTCAAAGTCGGATAACTCAACATCGTGATTTGGGAATTTACCATGGTTTCTGAGATTGCGACCTAATTGGTTTAGATACCTGTGTAATAGATGTTGTTTTAATTGAACTAATAAAATCAAGATTACTGCTGTTATCAATTAAATAGTACTTATCATTTAAACCTCCTTGCCTTTTGTAAAACAAGCGGAAAATTCGGAATAAATTTTCTCACTCTGACCTATACATAAAGGTTGACTCTCAATAAAAAACACATTACAATTATTTGATATCAAAATATTCACCATGACTTATTCCGCTGTGTTGTAAGTGCAAAATATGTGGAAATGTGATTACAAGCTCCTAAAAGCTCAAAAACGAACAGTTAATGGCTGCCATCACAAAACCGCAGTAGATTGGAATCTTTTTCAAAAACGGCTCAAATTGGACGTATTGAGCCAACATATCAAGTATGAGTTATGAGCCCACCATTATGAGTCTACAAAACACCAACCAGGTGCAAGGATGGCTTTATAAACCTTTTGCCAGAATTGGTGGGGTAATTGACTTCATAGAAATTGGTGTGTTACATTCACTATCTCGGTAATTCATTCATTTTAACACGGTAACAATATTTTTACTAACTCCTGAAACCATTTGTTTAGCATTTGAGTGAACTAATCTGATGCGACCAATAATTTTTTTCTACAAATTGATCCTAATACTAGATAACTAGATAACATTGACAGTACATGACTTTTTAAGGATGCAGATGGTTTTGCCATATATTTGAACATTTTCTTTTCAAAGGTACGGCTAACTTATTTCATCTAGTAACTATTTTCCAGTGTTGGTAGCAGCTGAAAACTCCACTGCTACAAAGGCTGCATTGAAATAAGTTAACTCGACCACCTACATGTAATTACTGTAGACCGAAAGAATTGGTATTCGGTACTCAGATGTTTACACAGCATTTAAAAGAAGCTAAGATGACAAGCTTTAAAAGTGTTTTGTTTGGGGCAGTTGAGAAATTTATAGTAATGCATCTCCAGCTGGATTTAAAACTTTATTTTAGTCACCATGAGCTAAGACAAAATAAAATATATGCCAATAGAGACGCGTATGACGAGACTTTTATCAAAATAACCAATGTGAATAAGAGAGATAGAGTCAGGTTGTATCACTAGTTACATCATTTAGGGCAAGTCTAGTCATTTGTTCTATCTTGATTGTTTTTTCTGCAATCCATATTTGTCAATTTTAATTTTTCAACACCTTGAAAACGAGATCACCTAACACAACTACCCACATATCAACTGATAGGCAAAAATCATGACTTTCTTTTAGAATCAACTAAAATTTGACGCAATCACATATTTAACCCTTTAAACTTTGTCAATACATGTAAAGACTTCAAGTTTGATATTTGGGAAGTACTAAAGTTAAATATCATATTGTTCAAAATAATCTACATGTTGAAAATTACACATGCAAAGTGCAATATGGTAGTACAACATTGAGTGTCATGACCACAGAACAACCTACAATATTGAAAATATTAAATGGACTATCACAACAAAAAGCTCGCCAACAGAAACGTTCATCACGACCCAAAAATAACTAACAACTGATTTAAGTTTCAACATGTTAAGATTCCAACATCGTAAAAACATAATGTTTAATACATTCCTTACCTCATGATGTCGGGCACAGAAAATCTTATCACATTGTGTGCAATATGAAAATGCATGTTGATTGTCTTTTCCTTTTTTTGCACAAGGATCACATGATCTTGGCTTGTCCTTTGTTACATCATACGATGGCAGTTTATCTAGTGGTACCTCACAGACCACTCTACAACATCAAGCTTACCACAGCTAACAGTCAAAATGAAAACAATTTTCTATTATTTTAGCAGCTATCACTTAGGTTATTAGAAGAGCCAACTTTTATCCTTGGCATTTATCAAGATTTTGAACACTGGCTTCTCTGGGCAATGTGTGTTAGTAACCCCGGGAATATTTATTAACTATTAAAAGCTTTTAATTTTTATTAATTATATCTAATAGTGTTCATAATACAATGATATTTTGTGTGGCACTGGTTAAAAAAGTCAGGCAACCACATCAAATACCATCAGACAGAATATAATTACTTCAACATTATCAGAGCTAAAACTATACAAGTTTTACAAACTTTTAAAAGCAATTTAAAAACTTGTAAAAATATTTACAATGGGGTCATATCTATTGACCACATGTTCATCATTGTCTGAGGACTTCAAATAAACTAGGAAAGATTAACTAGTAGCATAAAATTCTTAAATTGCATCACAATCATTAGTCATTTACCAAAAAATGTGTCGCATCGACTTTTTTTGCGATTCTGCACTAATAAAATTTGTTATTATAACCAAAGAAGTAGATAAAAATGTTTGTAAACTGGTTGCAATTGAAATTTATTTATTAAGTGTTTAAAAAATTTGTTTTGTTAGACAAGTTGCCCACGGTTACCGGCACATTGGCAAAGACAGCCAGCACTCAAAGGGTTAAAAACATGAACGCAATGTTTATACGCTGTCTTTTAGCAATATGCCCGCACTATTGCATTGATAAAATTTGCATTACTTCATTGTTTATGAAATAATAGGATGAACTGTAACAAATATGTATGACTTCCAATCCTTGCTTTGCCTACTCGCCATCTGGAACTCCAAGTTTACCAAACTAGTGTGATATGAGGCAATAGTCGTTAGCCACTTCTGCGTTTCAACAAGGAGTATCAATCTTATGATAGCTTCAACTTGTGTCTTTAAATACAATGTCGGTTTAATAAAGGTTGGTAGTTTATATTCCCTTGTCTTGTTACTCTATCTCATTCATTTACAAATATAAAGTAAGCTTTTTCAGAATTTACAAAACATGAAAGAGACACATCCGCCAGTTTTGATTACAGACTGATCATTTTTTACTTGTGATCATGTACATTGGTAAACTATTGTTTAATAATCTTTCAAAAATGTAACTTGTTTCTTCTCATTCACTGCAAGTATTGACTATATCCCTAATACTATCACATGGTCTACGTGACTAGGGACGTGTCACTATATCTGCTTGTTTACATTAGCCAGCATGAACCCTGCTCATCTAGCCGGGAGTCCTAATCATTGAACTGACAAGTTGGCATAAAGGGCTTTTATCGGTCTGTTTGCACAAGGGCTGTTATCAGTTGATTTGTTGTACAGCTTGCCATTATGAGTCAATATTTGAAGTCCATGTATATAGTCAGTGCATGCTAGCACCTAGCAAAGCAAATTATGGAAGCATAATATCTTGAGATTCTGTTTTAAGAGTTTATGTTTTTAAAGCAAAATGTCAAAAATAAAACGAGTTCAATCTATCTGCCCTAATTCTCTGTAAACTCAAACCGGTTGTTGGATGGTTTATGAGAGAATGAAAATGAAAATATTTTACATCATGCTTCTAGTGTGCTTCAATCCAAATCCTTTTGGCAATAGGTAATTGTTAAACTCCTATTTTTATGCAATCTCGCTGTGTATTAAAATCATGATCCTATGGTGGCGTATTAAAAGTGACATTTTAACAAAAGGTAGTACAATACTAACTTTTCCTACACTTGGTAAAATTAATTTAACTCTATCACAGGTGACGGGACACTAACAATGCTTGTCTTTTACACCTAAATAATTTATATGTGACTTAGAACTGGTTGTTGCGGACTTTATGCCAGTCTTACAATAAAACACAGTGTGGAACGTTGTAGCTTTAAAAACTTACAACAAAAGTTTTAGCAAAAAGTTCATCATGATCCTAAAATTACATTAGATTACATTACATCAATATTTGAAGTCAACCTGTTTAGCCAGTGTCTGCTAGCGCCTAACAAAGCAAATTATAGCAGAATAATATCATGAGACTCTATTTTAGGAGTAGACCGACACACAGAGTTGTTAACTAAATGTAATACTTTACCTGTTTTAAACATGACAGTATAACTAAACTTTGTCACATAGCAACATACCTGCAGTCTTCCCATGGACATATCAGGATGTTATTCTCATCATAGAAGCCAGTCAGACATGCAAGGCAATGTACATGGTTGCAGGTAAGTTGACGAGGATTGGGCAGAGCTACTCCTTGTCTCAAACAGAACCCACATTCAATGGCAGGTGGCACAATTTCATCCATGTTAGCCATATTTAGAACTACAAGTATAATTTAATATTTTAGGTCAAAATCTGAGCCTACATTGACAAACACCTAATGAATGCTCAAAATGTAACGTTTGATTTCTTTGGCTTAAAACCACATGTTGTCACCCATTAAGCCGGTTTGAGCAGCAAGCAAATACTGTTTCAACTAGATGACTCTTATATATTAACTTTGTATCTCAATCTGATGATTGTCTTTAACAACACAATGAAATTAGTAGTTCTGAGATAAACTGTAGTTTTCAAAGTTTTGTTGGATCTCAGAAAAAAAAGCTAATTGCTGACAGAATCAATAATCGATTCGACTAACCACATACGAGAAAGCGAAAATATAAATCAATGTAACATTGATGGTGTTTATTTTATAAGCAATCATAGATTGCAAGTAACAGGCAAATACCTAATACATACTCACAAAGTGTATGTTTATTTTATTGCTAAAAGCATGTGTTGCCTCGCCTTAAGCCTATTCATGCAGCTAGATAAATCATGTTTTGCGTATGGGACATCTATATATCAAAACTGAAGCCTGATGTGATGATTTGTTTTTTGAGAACATTACGACATCATGGTGTTTTGAGAATAAGATTAGTACTGAAAGTATTTATACATGTATATCACAGATAAAACAAAGTTACTGCTCACAGAATCTAGGTTTGTTTCGACACAACTCAAACTATAAAAAATAGGTATAAACTAATGCGGCGGTAATGATGGTTATTTTCAAAGGCAACCATAATTTTTACAATTAAAAGAGCCCTCAATATCCATTAAAAGGTGTACTAAGCCTAAAGTAGATCAACAGTTTTTGAGTGTTTGGCTGCTATATTTCTAACAGATGGCATCCATTCTACATGGCATCAGATCGTATCCCGTATCACAGAAGCGTGAACTGCTGCGTATGCTTCTGTTTGTGTTTATCCAAAATAAAGTAACAATAAGTGTTTATTATGACAGTCATATATTGACATATGAGCTTGATGCATTCTGGGAATGAGCTCGTATGTCAATTTATTTACATTTCATGACACGATTTTATGTATGACACACCTAAATACAAATTAATTTGGTAGCATACTAAGAAAAACGCTCAAACATGATAATACGGTGAAAAACCCGTTTTTATTATTGTAATTATATACATGTGCAAAAAAGTAAGAAATACTGATTTAGTTTTTATGATCTATAATAAAATGTAACAACACAATGTACACAGCTTTGGTCAATGATGATCAGCTCGCGTACCTGTATCGCAATGATTGTTAGTTTACCAATTTATTTTTGAAATTTGTAGAGTATTGTAGGTGATAACTAAAAATCATCATTTGTCTGGTCAGCACTATCAAAGCTATGGGCTCATTTGTAAGAGTTACTCAAACAATATGCAGCCTCTAAAAAACTAGCGAGGAGCTCATAGTTTGTTCTTATCAAACACTGAAACTATATTTACTATGTTTAGTTATAGATTATACAGAAATGTTTAACAGCAGCACAACGTGCCTAGGCTATTATAAATATCTACTGAACTCATTAGTACAGCCATTATATTAGTAGCTTTGTTAGATATTGTCTATTAATCAAAGGAAAGGCGGATGAACTGATAGTACAAGTAAAATTGTATAACTAGTAACACACATAGCCTTAGGGTTAGAAACTTATGTTAAGTGTATTACATTAGAGCAGGCTGATAGTCATGAACACTTTGTAACCTCTTCAGTTCATCGCACAAGGTCAAAGTGAATAGCTTAGCTAGAAAATAATTATACCAACAAGTGTAGCACCTTGCAACAACATCAAGGCTATATTTTCAGTGGTATTTTGTATTTTAAGTTGTCACATTCAAACCGAGATTTATGATATATATTTACAGAAATTGATGCAATAATATATGTACTCACCAGCAAATTTTTGCTAGGTTAACTTCTTCCTAGTATTACCGGAAAGTGCGTATAAAATGAAACTGCTCCTGTCAGGTGGTGCGATAATTCTTTGTTTTAGCTTTAGACCTTATAAAAACCATTCGGACTCGGGTTTTTTTACAACAATAACAGAGGAAGGCGTATAGTCTCTACAGCGCATTGGGCAAAGTTAACCAACAAGTATCCCGCTAGAAGAAAACTCTGTAAAGCTCGTAATAAATTCCCTGCTACAGTACTTTAAGTTGTATAGTTTTTTAATTATGCACAAGCAGCATTTTTCTACAACATATTATATCATCAGAAACAAACAACCACAATAACTAGTGAAATAACATTTTTCCCAACTATCATAACCGGTTGATATGCAAATGTAAACTGCTTTCTTCTGGTAGAACGACAAAGGCAATAGGGTAGTTATAATTAAATCAAGATGAATTATTGCTTATCGATATAATTGCACAAGATTTAGGTTGATTTCCTCAAAAAATCTGCATAATTCTATCATTTGCAATAAATCATGTTCTTTGAGGTCGTCTGCCGGCTAAGATGTTTCAATATTAAAATGGATTAAACTGTGTGGCATCAATACGCTCATAAGAACAAAAAGTGCCAATAATTACCCAAAATGATGTTGACAGCCGTGAAACTGCTGTCTATTGCTCGAACTTACATCAGCTTTTTCAGGGTTTATAACAACAAAAGTCACAAGAAATGATAAATGGTTACATCATAAATATCACTACAGCGGAAAAAGGGTGATTAAAATGCTGTTAGAATCAAGCGTGAAATTTGTGCAACTGGCACACATGATAATATGTGAATAAATAGGACATCAGTAGAATTTGGAGTTGTCTAAACATTATGATGAAAACTTTGTTTATGAAAAACTGGATTAAATTTAAACTAAATCATGAATATTATTCATCATAACAACTTTATATGAAAGAGAATAACCTCATACAGCAGCGACAAATGAATATTCAGTAAAAATGACTTTAAAAAGGGACGCGCACAAGCAAAGAGCTGTCACCAACATTACAACAGCCAGCCAGATTTTCAGTTTGTTGAAGCATTGTAACAGTCAACATAATGCAAACAAACAATCAGCTATCAGTGGGACAATTATTTACAATACTTAATATTATATATTATTTATATAGCTTAGAACATAATTTTATACTTTACAGTGTTATACTCTATAGCAGCAGGAAAATGTAGAATAATTGTACTTCACAAGAAAAGCTTCATAAAATGGCTGTGAAAATGATGGCATGTAATACAAAAATTTGTTTTAATTAATTAGCTAAAAATAGGATCTTAGGATAAGGATTACTAAAAAATAATTTTCACAATGCTACCTCAAATGTTTTTTAAGTTTTAATTAGTTTTATACAATTTGTTGCCAAATTTTAAATAATTTTACTGTCTAAATTGAGATTTTAATATCGGTGAGGATTTCAGCTCATAGAAGTGGTTCCAATGTAGATATTCCACATTGGATGATACAAAAACTGCAAGTGAAACAAAACTAACCAAGTAAAATCTGACTCAAGGACCACAAACTTTGTATCCCAATGTGATGACTGTTTTCAAAAACATAATGGAATCGATATTTCTGAGATAAAGGGTAGTACCCAGAGTCTGGTTAGATCCCAGCAAAAATAAAATGACTTATTGCTGACAGAATCAAGAAGCGTTTTGGCTAATCTCATAGAAGAAAGCTAAACAATGAACCAATGCATTGTTAATGAAGTTTATTTTATAGGCAATCCTAGACTGCACAGTGAAAACTGATTAACAATTGATGAGTGTTTGGCTATTATAGACGTGATGGGTTCCTGCCTGCTATACAGGTTATTTACCACAGAATGGCAACTACAAAATTGTGCTACAAAGAAGGCCAAACTGGTTCAGCAGTACGGAAGACAGACACAAAAATTACCCCAACCTGAACTAATACTAGGGTAGGTTACAATATATTACTCAGAGTGCATCTATCTGTCACTCTATCACAATGGTCGTGAGCTGATGCGTCTGCTCTTCTGTTTGTGTTTCTCTAATGTTAAGTAATAAGCAATTCTGCTTATGAGAGTCATATCTTGACATACGAGCCTAATGCATTCTGGAAATTAGCTTGTATGTCAATTTGATGGCATCTCAAGGCACTATTACCTGTGTAAAATCTCTAATCAAAAATAACCTGATACAATGTTAAAAAAAACACCTAAACAATATGATTTTTGTGTAAAAGTGTGTTTTTAGATGCTGAAATTCTGTACATGCGCCCCAAAGTAACAATTACTCATTTAACTGTTAAGATTTGCAATAATTAAATAACTTGCTCAAAAGTTAGTGCGTATAACGCGTTTCTCGCATTTTGGAGAACTCGTATGTTGAAGTATGATGGTACTCGCCAATATATTCTATCAAAGCCAAACTGTTTTTTCGGGAGAGTTTCTTATACAATATGCAGCCTCTGACAAACTAGAGAGTAGCTCATTATTGTTTGTTTTAATGAAATGCTCAAAAGATATTTACTAGGCAACTGATAAACAGCATGCAACTAATAGGGGCATAGTCTCATACGCTACTTGAATGGAGCAAATCTAATCTGTATTTTTAAAATCAGAAGATTCAAAATATTAAAAACAGTGGTGTTAAGTACTTATCAGTTTGTAAATATTCTAAGTTGATTAAGTGTTATCTTCCTTAGTTTGTAATTGTCAAGTCTAATCAGTAAGGAGGCTGAGCAATAACTGGGAGTTATCTTCTACTGCAGCTCATAATTATTTTAACATTAAAGCGATGAAATACTCACTTACTTATAAGGCCTAATTTTAATATATATTGAAGTAAAAGTCATATCATAATTCTAGAGAATAACAATAAATTAATAATTTGGCTCAAGTTGTAAAAAATACCTTTGTCATATGAGAGCATGATTACATAAAAATACAATAAACTTTATCAAATGTTTATTATGATTGCCAATTTGATATGAATCAATATGAGGCAAAATTATACAAATATTATTTTAAATCTTTTAATTTTATGTTATTTTGCTATAACTAGCTACACAGACACAAGTTATGACAAAGTTACCACCCACTTCCAGCAAAGTAGTTTCATAGTTAATAATAGTTAGGATATCATACAGATACGATCTACCTCTATTATAAGAATAAAATACATAAATTGTGAATTCAAAAATATAAAGAAGTTGTTGTAGTATCCCTCTTGACGTTTTACTCCTTCTCATCTCAATGAAAGGTTTAGTGAATTATTCATTGCTAGCTCATGGTCATTGTGGTAGTCAGTATAACAACTAGTAATCTATTCACTAGTGAGTTTCAGTAAATATATTATTACAGACCTGGTAGTAACTACATTGACTGTATTACTAGGCTATTCAAGCCTGACAACCATACTAAAACAAAGCGAGTTTGATGAACTAATAGTAGACACAGGCCACTTTACATACAAAGCTTTATTATTTTACTGCCTAGCACCATTCCATACGGGACGGTACGCACAATTTGCATCACATTCGCTAACATCATTGATTATGCTTATCATCTCAGGTCTTTAGGCTAAGCATTGTAGGCTAGGAATGCATTGTGTGAGCAGTTTCATTTCATACGTATGTTCCGTCGTGCCCAAGGAGGAAGCTAATACTAGTACACTTTGACTGGTGGGTGAGGACTTTTCTTACTTCTACACATATCATATACCATACCTTAAGTCTGAAAATAATTACATGTATTATTAAATACGAGGAAGCACTTAAAGATCATTCAACTAACTTAGTGTTTGGTAACAATTAACAATGATAAGCCGTGCGAACCTTTTCAGGGCTAGTACTTTATTAAAGTAACATAAGTAAATGAGTCTAAATAGGTCTAAAGTAATAGCTTGAGTAAATGAGTACATGACTTTGAGAGTGTTTGAGTAGGCTAGTAGTAGTTTGTATTCACTACCAATATTGATGTAATGTAGCATGTTTAAGATCACTTGTATGGATGTCATATAAAGATTCTAATGTGCAATGTACACTCCTATTAGCTCAAACATACGCTTAGGATTTTGGTGATTATGACATTTACACCATACTTTGAAACTTCTCCTTTGAAAATTAATCCCTCAGAATTAAGGTATGAAATGGTTCACACCTGTAGAAGCGCTGCATCTAGTTGAGGCGCTGGGCGACCGAAGCTTCAATATTTTGACTTATAAGTCAATATTTTTGGTATATTAAATCGAACTTAGATTAATATGTCTTGACCAATTTAGAAATAACAAGTTGCTTTTAATGTTTTCTCTAAAGCTATTAGTTGCTAAACTTTTTTGTAAATCCATGGGAATACCATTTTAATATCTGAAATGAATGTTTCAGATATTGTGGAGGAAGAGAGAAAGCAAGCTCTGTTTTGTTTAGCATGATATTTTTTACAATTTTTTCTATTTAAAATACTGTTTTTGCTCTTTATTAAACTTTTTAATGTTATGAATTCTTTAAAAATCTCAAAATAGAAAGACTTTTAAATTTGAACCAAATCTTTATTATAATTGTACATCATATAAATTGTTAGTTTGATTACTCGTTAGTTAATCCATCAGCATGTTGATAGAAGACAGAAAAATACAAGTTGTTTTATATTATCTGTTAAAGTCATTTAATTTTTTGTGAAAGTTATTAATTGGCATTTCTAAAAGTAGTAAATTATTAGTATATATGATATACCTAGCCTTCTTGCTGCTTGGTTTCTAATGGTTAAACAAAATGAGCTGCATTTTTTGCACTCTACCTCACAAATTTTCTTAGCAACATGATGCTATGAGCTTTCGAGCGACAAAACAGTCACTAATAGTGACCCGTTAGAGTTGTGCACACATTATAATCCATTCTAGAGGCTTGCTTGCTTTGTCCTGCACAATATAGACATGTCTATCAGAATAAACATCATTATATCGCTATTTGTAGCTGGTTACGTTTATTTACACAGATTTGGTAGAGCCAATTTTTGATTATGTCGCTACTAAACAGTTTTATAACTTTTTCTAATGTCTAGACAATTTGTTGTTGAAGTTTGACATCATAAGGCTCATTAGCTATTATTGAGTTTAACATATTGTTAATATAACAAATGGCAAGTTTTTGAATTGTTTATATTAGATACCAAAATTATCATACTAAAAATATGTTATCAGCAGTCTAGTTGCTAGTGTTTATGGTAAGGAGCAGTCAAGATATGACTGCACACTGTAATAGGTAGGTATGTGATAGATAGAGTCTGTGACTTAAGTATCATGTCAGTTTGTATTTGTAGTATTTGTAGTTTTTGCTATGGCTAACATGGAAGAGATTGTGCCACCTGCCATAGAATGTGGGTTCTGTTTGAGACAAGGAGTAGCTCTACCCAATCCTCGTCAACTTACCTGCAACCATGTGCACTGCCTTGAATGTCTGACTGGCTTCTATGATGAGAATAACATTCTGATTTGTCCATGGGATGACTGCAGGTAGGTTGCTAAGTGACGGCTTTTTAATGTTTGTTTCAGGTTGTAAGGCATGCCAAGTTTGTCTATATTAGGTGGTTAACAAGAACTTTGACTATGGATATTCCCTCAAACTAAAGTTTCAGACTGCCCAAATTTGATTCGCTAGGAGCTAGCCGGCATACGTAGGCTAAATACAAGGACTTCAAATATTTGCTGAGAACTGCAAGCTATAAAGTAAACGCACTGCTCGGGTCCTTGTACAAACTTATCAGTTCAATGATTAGGACTCCTGGCTATTATTACAAGCATGCTTATTGCCCAGTAGTGTAAACAATCAAATACAGTGACACAGCCTTAGCCACTTAGACAATGCACACATAATAGGGGTATAATCACAAGTTTCACTGAGGTAAAGAAGCCAATTGTCAACGTTTCAGAAATTAACAAGCACTAAAATTTCAATGTTTGCAGTGACAAGTGAAAAGTGAAATGTGTGTAAAAAAAGCGCTAAGAGCCATTGCACAAATTTTTGCTGTCCAATGATTAGGACATCTTGCTGACGCAGTAGGCTTCATGCCAGCTCACGCATACAGTCAGACACAGCAGCGTTGCCTAATGGACCGTACACACTATCACTCAATTCAATGACTAGCTGTGCAATTGACCACAATAGTAGACTGCTACGACGTCATTTTGCGATGAGCGGCCCACGTAATTGCCGCTAGCAAAGATGTGATGGACTTTTAACATGTTGAATTTTGACACAGATGATCAAAACTGTTAACATCTTGATTTGCTGTTTGTTGATCGCATCGGATCCCATTTCAACAGTTGTGAAGATTGGTATCAATTCATATTTGCAAACATGGCGAAGAACTACCCTCAGCTTGTGATTAATTGCATAATCAGATAACTAAATGATAACAAAAGGACCACGATATCCCCAATGCGATTTTGTATTCGTAATTTATAAATGGTTGTTGATCACCTACAGATAATCGCTCATAGTGTGTACACCTTGTCGCTGGTGATGGCATTAAAATAGCTAATTGTGGTACTCCATCATACAGCTAAACCTTGATTTGAGCGATAGTGTACAAGCCTTTGGTGGTGTAGAGAAAGTGCTGATAATAGGGGTATAATAACAAGTATCATTGAAGCAGAAGAAACCAAGTCTGCGTTTTTCAAAGGCTTACGAGCACTTGATTATCCTGACAAGTTAAAAGTGAAGTGTAAGTAGTCAAAAATGGCCAGTGTATGTTTTCAACTTTTAAAATATGGATAAGTTTTACCGCCATTTTTAAATAAATGCAAGATGGAAAAATTTGCTACAAAACTTTGTCAAACAGACGATAGTCTATTCAAAACAATTTCCTCTTTAAAACATTTTATATTTTAAAGATGGAATTGATATTTACTATTTACTATAGGTAGAGGGTTAGCAAATGCCAACAGTGAATCACTCATAGAGTGTACACCTTTTTCTTGATGATGACATCAAAACAGTGGTTTGAGTTATAGTGTGCATGAGCTTAAAGCTTTAAACTTATCAGTTTATTGATCAGGGTGTCTGGTTATAGAAACATACCTAATGCCTGATAGTGTAAAAACTCACATACAAGGACATGACCTAAATGACCTTAAGATTATTACCTTAAATAGATCACTTCAAGTTTAGCAGTTGTACATATGCGTTTATGTACCAACATACTAGTAATTTCAGACAAGGTATTACAATGAGTTAGTTTGTTGAAATCCATTAAAAGAACCATCTAGAGGGCAATAGTGATAGTTGGTCAATGATTGCCGGATTATGTAATCTATAATGTGCTCAGAACATAATTAGTTGAAAAAAAACTAGTAACAAAGCAACTCATCCATATTTTTGTTTTACAAATTTCCCTCAAGTGATAATAAATAAATGTGTACTCCACTTCCATTCTAAAACATGAGATTGCACAATATTTTAATAGATTTCTTTCTGATGGTAGCATAAGTTTTTCTTTCAATTGTGATTGGTTGTGGTGTTTGAGGTCGATTACTACCAGGATGTTTGATAAATTCAAGTCAAAAACTTTGATGTGGTTAAAGCTCAAAGCAAATCAAAAGGTTATAAGAAATATATAACCTCAAAGAATTAGACAAAATAAAGACGCGTAACATTGCATCTTAAACTCAATAGCAATATCAACTATACTCTCACATATATTTGTTTGAATTTTTTGTCCTCGTTCAAGATTCGTTAATTTTAATATTAAAACATTTTGACTGTCAGATTACTTCAAACGTCACAAACAGTGCAAATTATAAAAAATACCAAAACTTTGGAGTAAGGTAATTCAAGATTATGTGCAAGTTTAATTTTAGGCAACACAAAGATAGGAAAATAAGAAACACAATTTAATTGTACAGAAAATACCTTTGAAGCTGATAATTAAACCTGTAACTAAATTGATACTTTTGTTAAAACACATAAGGATGTAACTTCAATAAAAAAAAACTAACAACTTATTCGGCTTAAATATGTTGTTTTGTGAGAAAATGAGCAAACAGCAATCAATTATCTATTGTACATCAAATGAATAGTTTTGCTATATCTGCCGAATGTTCATGAAAGGTTTAAAACCAGCCATAAATACAAATACTAAATAATAAATACAAACAGTTTCCCTTTTAAAGAAGCAGTATAAACAGTAAACACCTTGCTAAAAGCTTTGTGCAGTAATCAGAACTCCTGACTTTACAATAATTCTTAAAAATTGATTTGCAAAAAAGTTCAAATGACAGTTATTTGGTATCAAAAGATTCACCATGTCTTACTATAATGTTCTTTGGTAGAATATATAGGGGAATGGGATTACAAGCTGTTAAAAGGTCAATAACGAACATTTAATCACAGTCATCACAAAAGAAGACATAGTTTGAAGTCTCTTTATTTCGATGACTACTCAAACAATGTGGTAATTGTTTTGACATGTGATGTTATCGCTTGAAGTTAAAGGCCAATAAATGGCTCAGAGTAAAACGTCTCGTAGCACTAGTTTATGACAAACACTTCGGGAAAGCCTGTATTAAATATAAATGCACATTACTATACAGTTTTGTTTTAGCCTGGTCTAACCATCTAGTCGTAATCGGATCAGGTGACCCATACTCCATGCCAAATGGTGCGAACATTGTCTGCAGCATTTTCCAACTATGACCAACAGAGTTGTCATATTTAGCAAATGATGATATGCACTCTTTCTAGCTAAGGTTAACAAATTAAAACCTATTTTGAAGTAGGTTTTGAGATGCCAGGGCTCAAAGTGACAGCATTACAATGATGATTAACCCTTTCTTGCATGAATATAGCTGCCATTGAGCTAGAGGAGAATAAGCAAGCAAAAACTGCACATTTACACACAAAATATACCAAACATTTATTATTTTACTTCCACCCCATCTTACACATCTGTAAAAATTAATGTCCTCATATGAGGACGCCATGCAGTTATTAAACAATGCGCTCTGTCCTCATATGAGGACAAACAACAGTTGGTTGGTAGCATTATAGGCTGTAGTCAGACAAAGTCACTTGGTATGATATGCTTCAAAGCATTCTGGGCAGAGAGCTTTTTTGCAAATTATGCACAAGTATCTGGTTTTGCTGTGGCAGGTTGGAGCAACACATCGGCTTGCATATTTCATAGCTGACTTTTCTGGCCAATCTCCAGCATCAAGGTTGTATCTAAAGTGATTCAACCAGTGTTGTGAAAATTTTGAGCTTTTAGGTTGTAGGGCTATAGCCATATGCACATTTTGACTAAATAAACATATTTACAAGTAAAAATTTTAAAATAAATGAGTAAACTATTACTATTACCAAAATTATTGGTAACTCAAGACTATTTAGTAATTGAAAACTTCATAATGATCACTTTGCTTACCTCATCTCATCTGGTACCGTCGTTCTGATGTTTGTTAGACTAGGAGGGTGTACATATGAGCTTGATGGCTTCCCTTTTCTTTGATTTGACATTGTCCAACCTTGTGTGATTAGCGCTCATGTCACAGAGCTGCGGAACTCAAGCAAATCAATGCTTTCTCTGTGTTCCCAGCGATGGATCAGCCATCTATTCACAATTGTGACATTTACAAAGTGAAAAAACAGACGTAAATACCAACGCTTGTGATTTCATGCTACAGGCTGTGCCTGTAGCATGAAATCAAAAAATCTGGTAAATCTACTCCTCCCATATGTTTGTTATAGACTTCAACAGTACGAGGCCTGATAACATCCACATGCCTCTGCTTTTTTGTCCCATCCTTGTACTACACTGGTTGGTTGCATGCCAACAAATGTGCTCGCAGTGAAGACAAGATTGTTATCATTCCACTTCACAATGGTGATGTTGTCTTTGTTGGTAGCATAGCTAGCACTTCCTCTTGTTCTCATACCATTATCACATATCAAAACTGCATCTGCATCGCATAGCCGAATTTTGCGGAGAGTACCAACAGCATATATCTTTTTCTTCTTTAGCTCGATCAACAGCTCCAACGTCGTAAACAATTTGGCAAAGTAAACCTTATGGTTCTTGCCAGCCAAACGGTCTGATAACCGCATCACAACATCTGGGGCCAGTCCCAGAACTTTTTCAGGTCTATTATCGTTTGTTCCTTGATACAATTCAAAGTCAAAAAGGTAGCCTAGCACACCTGATCTCACCCATATTTTGTAACCCCATTTCTTCGGCTTACTCTTGATATATTGCTTTAGACCACTCTGGCCAGTGAAAGGAACCATCTGCTCATCGATACTATGACATTCTTCAGCATCTACACTTGTAATAAACCTTTTTCCAAGAGCTTCCATCACAGCGCGTAGCTTCCATACTTTATCAGTAGAGTTTGCATCATGCTTTTGATTATCTACAAAGTGAAGGTGACGGCGTATGGCTTCAAATTTATTGACACTCATTACATCAGCAATCAATCCACATCGAGTTCCTTGGTTGCCGGACCAATACATCCATTATCTTGGATATCTTATGTTGGTGATCACAATGTTTATTCCCAAAAATACCATAAGTTCCCTTCTTGTAAGATTGAATGCAGAGTCGATGTTTACCTGCGACGCGTACAGATTTTTGTTATACACAATGTCATCTAGCAAGTCATTGTCAAAAAAATTCTTGATATATTGACTGGTGTTTCAGTATTTGCAAGGTTTACCTGACGTTTACCAGTAACGACAAGTTCGTTATGCGCATAGTCGTTGTCATTGTTGATTGTCCAACTAGTTGATGCTTTGATAATGGTTGATGGTATTGCTTTGTTTCGACCAAGCGTTGAAGATGTAGAGTTAGCAACTGGTGGTTTTTTACACATTTGCTCCTGTAAAGCTGCAGCTGAAGTAGATGCTGAAGAACAAGAAGTCAATGCAACGGCCACTTTTCTTCTCTTCTGTGGCAAAGGAGTTGTTGCGACGGCTGAGGTAGAAGGTTGAGAAGGCAGAGAACAGACAGAACTCAAACTGCTGTTGCCATAGAATTTCCCACTGCTCAAACTAAAAGTGTTTGCAAAGTATTCCCAGTCAGAGTCATCGCTAACCTGTTCCTCTGAAGCATTCACATTGTAGTCTGCATCAAAATCACTGCAGTTACCTGATTATGAAATGTAGCCATCTTCAGAGTTCTGAGCATAAAATAGCCTGAAGTGCCTCAGAGGTGGCTTTTCTGGAGCGCTGACTACTCATAGTTGAGAGGTGCAGAAACTTTAGCAAGACTAAAACAATGTAGACAGTGTTATTATCAACAAAATTTCTAATGAAGACTTTATGCATAATGGAATTTTCATTCAGTTATTGCATGATGTCCTCAAATGAGGACAATTCATTTTAGTCACTTTGAAAGTTTTACGAGTGTGTGAACAACATTGTTTTGTTTCAATCATTTACTCGAAAGACTGAACAAGCTCAGAAAAAAAGGACACATTTCCAAAAAGAAGAGGAACTGAAAAAATAGCAAAAGAATCACTGATAATTAGCAAACTCACCTTCTGCACAACTGCCTGACTTCAGATATCCCTCCACACCTTGACCTACTTCCTATGACCTCAATAGCAGTACGACAGGAGAGAACAATTTGTAGAATATTGATTGAATGATACAAGAAAAAGCAACTTCTAAATTTTAGGTTTAAAAATTGAATGGAGTATTTTGTCCTCATATGAGGACGTCATGCAAGAAAGGGTTAAGTAGGCGCGTAAGGACAATAGGCATGGCTTTAATAATGCATAAAGTATATTTGTGAATACGTTCTGACGAATGAGGTTGCATGAAAGGTTAAACAGAATCAATTGTATTCAACTATGTCCTGTTTTAGCCGTTTTTTGAAATGAATTCCAATCTACGGAGATTTCGCGATGACTGCAATTAAATGTTTGTTTTTGAGCTTTTAGGAGCTTTTAATAATGTTTCCATACCTTTTGCACCTGCAACACAACAGAGTAAGACATGGCCAATCTTTTGATACCAAATAACTGTAATGTGAACTTTGTTGTAAGTCAACCTTTAACACTCTTTATTATATAACAAATATATAATGCATTGAAAAGTGGTGTGCATACAAAAGACTGAAAAGATAGGGCCTTCCAGGTGCTCTGGTCTTTTTCATTTTTGCGGTTTCTAATATCTTTCTATTTATCGCCCCTTGGTAGGACAGTACACTTGGCAGCCGGCCATAGTATAACACGATATTACTAACGGCCATGTCACCTGTTGAGTCTGGGCTTGACACGGTTTTGGCGTCAGTTGTTTTTTTGGTGCCAGCTTTGCACCATACTCTTCTCCATTTGACGCTTTGGGGCTATCTACTCAGAGATCAACAGTGATTAGAGCCGGCGCTGTGGCTCACCGTACTCCAGCCACCAGACTTCAGTAAATGTATACGTGCGGACTTCTTTAAGTAGCTTCCGTGCCCATATCGACAGTGCTGCTTGGAAAACCAACTCCTGCTAGCATCAACCTTTTTCTAACAACTTGATTGATTTATTTTATTGCCACCAATAGAGAGGTTCATTGGCTGCAGGCCGTTCCAACGCTTGACCTAGCCACTTTGAACACGGCTCAGGTTAGGTGGAGGCCATCTTGGCACGTCTTCTGAACTTGGTGGTATGTTGTTTAGCTCCTTTCAAATTTCGAATTCTTTGGCCCGGCATGCTCGCATCAGTGAAGTGGTACACCGTTTCATTTGGTGGTCAGCATGTCATCTTAATTTCTTTCAAAAAGCTGGGCACTTGACTTCAACAGAGTGGTACATAGCATTATGACACTTGCCACAAAACATGTAAGCAGCAATAGAAGGACCTTGCTAAAAAAGTCTTGAATAACATTATGTTAAGGATGATAAGAGTTTAATAGCCCAAATTACACTTATTCTATAGATTGTTAGTTTAAGTACAATGCATTGAAAGCTACGGTTAAAGTTCGTTTATCTTTTTAACCTCAGCTCGAAGAAGTACCTATCATTGTTTGACAAACATGACGAGCCGGTGATCACCTATCATAATCGAAAATTGCTGCCAAAATTATTTGCGCTGTTTGGCAGGAAGTATGGGTCACATGATCAGATTACGACTAGACGATTAGATCAACCCGAAACAAAATTGTAAAGTAGTGACCTTCTATATTTGATACAGGGTCTTTGGTAAAACCTGAAGTGTTTTTAATCAACTAGTGCTACAAAAAGTTTTATATTGAGCCTTTGATTAGCCTTTAAATTTACATGAGAACATAATGTGGCAAGAAAATAACCATTTTGCATCTATAATGGAAATACACCCTTGAACTCCATTATGTAGAGCCAAACATCGGAACGTTTTTGTTCTCAACTGAAGCCTTCGATAGTATGCAAAACAATCAAACTTTTTACAAAATTTGTTTTGAATAATTGTACATACAGTAACTAATTAGCATTATGAATTATTAAAAAAGTTTAAGTAAGAACTGTTAAACTTATGATTATTCTAGATATTAATCTTAGGTATATATATTATATTTTACAAAGTTTTCGCCGTTGACACACGAACACGAATACTTGATGATTGTTTTGTTGTAGTCGAGTCTGTGAGATGCCACCCAACAAGCTGCCAGCGTACGATATTTCAAAAGACAAACCAAGATCCTGTGATGTTTGTGCAAAAAAAGGAAATAATGACCAGCAAGCATTGTTCTATTGCACACTTTGTGATACAATTTATTGTTTGAGGCATCACAAGGTATGCCAAGTTTCATGCAGTTATTGGCACACATTTTACTTTAGGTTTCAATGGAAACTTCAAAAGGGCCTTCCACATATCATTTTGGGCTTCAAAGTGTTTGGGTAAATAGCTCATTCAATATTGAT
This sequence comes from Watersipora subatra, assembly GCF_963576615.1. Lineage (NCBI taxonomy): Eukaryota > Metazoa > Bryozoa > Gymnolaemata > Cheilostomatida > Watersiporidae > Watersipora > Watersipora subatra. The sequence continues at coordinate 6,248,725 of NC_088712.1, forward strand.
AGTTTGATCTATTATAATAAACTATGTACGAGACTTATCAAATTCCTGACCAACATAAAATGCTTGGTTTTATAGAGATGTTGCTGAAATTATATTGTTAAGTCTTGCAGGGTTTTACAGATTATTTTCAGCACTGAATAAACTATAGAAATTTTTTCTCAAAACTTTGTTCATCGTCAAAACAGATTGTTACAAATGATTGCGGCACAAATTCGGATCATCTCCAAGACTTTATTTTGAGTACTGACACAATATATTATGTTGTAAATTAGTTTCCTGATTTTATGACCTCGATTATTTGCATAAATTATCTGATTAATCATGGGAGACAACTAACTTTTTTGTTTTGGTTCACCTAATTTTATCAATGACTATGTCAGCCACAATTAACTTGAAATACCTTCACAATTTTTTTGTAAATAAATCATAAATATCTACCATAAATAACTTTAGTTGTTTAATTTTTAGAGTTTACAAAACAGAACTTTCGAATGTTTAGTAGTTCCATTCAAATAATTCTACTTATCACCCTCATGTTAACTTTGTGACAATATAAATAGCATGTCATCATGTTAGTTTTCAATGAATTTTGATAATGTTGGTTTGAAAAATTCATGTTATAGCTTCATCAGGAATATAATGAAGAGTTTGGTCAGGTTCATCCAACTATAAACATTGAGCAGTTTGAGCTACTGAAGAGTCAACAAAGTAGAGTCTGTACTGATCATACTGACAAGCCAGTCATTTTGGGATGTGATAAATGTCTGAAGTTGATCTGCATTGAATGTGTCTGCTCAGCAAGATTTTGTGATGATGGTAATTGGTACCAGTGAAAACAACATTGTCCATAGTGTAAAGGAAACAAGTTTGTCCTTTGACTGCTGTAAAATTTATTGCAAAGAGTTAAATGTCAGTTTTTTTCTTTATATCTTTTAGTATTTTTTGTTTTCAACTTTGATTGCATCAAATGCAATATTTTGACAAATCTATCAACAGGTCAAGTTAGACTATTAAAACATTTTGTGTTTCAGGAGAGACTCATCAGATGATGACTTTAACTCAGCTTGTAGAGCAACTTAATGATAAGATCAACAAGCTAAATAAAGGAATGATCGAGAAGGAAGAGAGTTTGGAACAAATCTTCAAGTTCACCTCTCAAACACTTGCTGAGTATGACAAAGAAACATTTGAGACAGTGCAAAAGATTCAGCATAAAAGAGATGAACAGGTTGGAAGGTCATTGAAAAATGCTTAACGAAGCACTTCTTCTCTCTAGACGCTATTGTTAGTGTAACAAGATAAACTTTGGTAGAGTGTTAGAAGTTACAAACAAGACTGAATATATTGTCATAGTAATCACTATAACGTTGCGCAATAATACTAGAAAAACATACATGATTGGTTATCAACTCAGATACTAATACAAGATCTAAAAGTCTATGGGTTTGTAAAAATTTTATTCAGTTATTATAACCTATATCTGTGTAATCTTCACATAAGGCTGAAATTTTGAAAAATTGTTTTACATGACTTGGTTTAAGGTCAGAAGTGTCACCGATCAACTTCTGAGCAGAGAGAATGTAGTGCAGGTAATGTTTAATATTGGTGGGTAGTAGCTGGTACTAAACTGGCAGGTAGTAACTTAAAATGTTTATAGCTGTGAGCGAGATTATTTGATGAAAAATAAATTTTCAATTGTGGAGTTACGAGTTTAATCTGATATATTGGTCAATTGACTTCTTTGCAGACCAGTTATACAAACTAATAGTAGTGATTACCAGAGATTGTAAACTACTAAAATTTTTGTCACAGTTAGCAGAGCATCGCTGCATATGACAATACTAGTGTTATAAACTTTCACGTTGTTATCAGACCCTCTCATTTGTTGAAGATCAAAGCTTTAGAGTCTAAGTACAAACAGCTAGAGGATGAATATACAGAGGAGAGACTTAAAACCAAAACTCTCATCACAGACTTTCTTGAAGATGAGATACTCAAGAAATGGAGCCAAATAAGAAATATAATGCGCAAAACAGAGTCTAGAGCCAAGCATGCTCATCAGGTACAAGGGTGGTTCTTTAAATCTTTTGCTACCATAAGCCGATGTATGGGCTTTCACGGTAATAGAAGTACAGACCGTAAGCCGATGCATTGGCTTATCAGTTTGGTTTCACTTTAGTTTTCATTACAAAGCCCACACATAAGCTAGACCAATCAAATTTTGTCTCTAGTAAAACAACCTTGTTGCTGATCACTTGCTCATCATATAAAAAAATTAGCTAAACATCCCTAACAATTGGCGATGATAAAATTACCAACCGCGAAGCGATGTATCGGCTTATCAAAGGTGTTTAATTTTTCTTTTCATTATGAAGCCCACACCCTAGCTACACCGATTAAATTATGTTTCCAGTGTAACAACCTTGTTCCCAATCAATTGCACCTAAAACATAATTGGGCTCATTGATTCCATTTTAAATTTTTTCCAAAACAGGAAAACCAGATTGATATCGTAATGGCAAGGAAATACACCGTGTTCGTTCAACGCCTGCAAAACATTAGAGATTGTACAAGACTAGCATCCACTTTATGTCTATCTCGTAGGAATTCTTTTTTGAATAAAACGCAATTTACAGTGAAGTGATATCTAGTTTTATTCCCAAGATTTAGCTGAAATACTAGCGGTACATTGGTTTTTCAAATAATTTTAGGTAATTAATTTGGGCAAAATGTTAATTCGGTAAGATTTTAATGTGGTAGTGGAAGAGTTAAGCAAAGGTACTTTTCAATCTAAAGGTTTTTATTGGAGTCATCATAAGAACTTTGACTTGAATTTAACTCAATTAAATTGATCAAACGCGTTACTAGCATTATGATGCCCCAAGAGTAAAATCTTTCTGATTCACTGTTCAGCCTTTTTTGTGAGAGTTTTTTACCATTTTTCACTGTAGTCGAGTGAATTCTATGCAAAGCACATTTTTATTTAACCCAACATATGACAATGAGCCAATCTCAAAACTTAATTAATGTCTATTGTCTGAAAGTCTACCATTTAATACTGGGTGAACTTTTCTTTACCGAATTAGACAGTGTGATGGGAATTGTCCTACTAGAAATTGTCGCAAGTTGACCACGTTCCTTTCTTTGTGAACCTGAAGGTGGTCTACCTTATGAAGTAAAGTTCACTTTGCTTTGGAAGCAAAGCTGAGAACTTTCATATCTCGACATAATGTCAACATGTGTTTTTTCTTAAAACTGTTGACCTTTAAGCTTTAAAGCCTAATATACGCCTCCCAGTTTTTCCAACAAAGTTACACAAACCTCCCACTTAAGTTTGAAGGTTGTATCAAAGCTTTCTATCCCTTTTTCATAAAAATATTCTGTTCATTCACCTACACTTATACACTTTGAATTTAATACAATGTATTTCAGTTCAACTCCCTCTTTCAGCATTAACATATTATCATAGCCCTTTGCTCTTCCAATGCGCAACTGTACAGAGGTTGTACATTGGTACCCTTGGTACATTGGTACAATGCCATGTTACTTGGTTATTCAAATACAGAAAGTGTGGTGATCGTAAACCATTGTCTTAACTTGTAGTGATATCCAAAATCTTTAGTTGAGTAGTGGTCAAAGAACTACTTTTGAGCCTAAATAATAAATTAATATAGTTTAGTGACTTTCCTTGTTGAACCACCCAAAAATTATTGTTACTCTGAGGAATAATCAAAAATCAGCATGTATGTAGGTAATTTAGCAGTTGATTTGCAACAAAGTTCACATTACTGCTATTTGGTATCAAAAGATCCACAATGATGTAGTCTGTTGTGTTGTGGATTAAAAATATGTCGAAATGTTACTACAAGCTACTAAAAGCTCAAAAAAAGACAGTTAGTCGCAGCAATCACCAAAATGCCGTAGGTTGGGATCGCTCTCAAACAGCTCATATGTTACGTAGTTGAGCACAATGTGCTTTTGTTTACCCTTTCATGCAATATCATTCGTTAAAATATTTTCACAAATAAACTTCACACATTCAATAAAACCATGTAGATTTTCCTTGTGCGCTTATTTCATCATCATCGTAATCCTGTCACTTAGAGTACTGATATCTCAAAACCTAGCCTAACGATTAATTTATTTTTTCAACCTTAGCTCGAAGGGGTGCATATCATCATCTGATAAACATGACAAACTTGTTGGTTACCTGGGGTGATCGAAAAATGCCACAGAAGTTGTTATCGCCATGCGACTAAATATATGGGTTATACGATCAGATTATGACTTGATGATTAGACCAAGCTGAAACGAAACTGTAAAGTAGCGATCATCTTTATTTTACAAGGGGTTTCCGGTAGAACCCAAAGTATTTGCCATAAACTAGGGCTATGGGAAGTGTTATATTGAGTCTTTTGATGACATTTCATTTCATATGGTAGCTTCCTGTGTCAAAACAATAACTATGTCGAGTTGAGCACGTCATAAAAATAAAGTGATTCCAACCTACGGCCACTTTTTGAACTGTTCATTTTGAGCTTTTAAGAGCTTGTAGTCACCTTTCCACATAATTTGCACATACAACACAGCAGAGATGGTGAACATTTTGATACCAAATAACTGTAATTTTGTTTCATGTTAACCTTTAATAACCATTGATCTTGTAAAGCATTAATGATAGTGTAAGGCTAATTATCAAGAGTATTGAATATACAATGAGATTTAGTGAATATCTGTCATGTATAGTTTAGTGTTGCTTCGTTACTTTATAAACAGAGACAATTGAAGATTATGTTTATGTAAAGGACGTTGTCAGTATACTGGTAGCTATAGCAACACACACAACATTTAAACATCCTTAAGATAGGTGGAGGAATAGTATTTTCAGTTGTGTTCAGATATTAGGCTACTCAACAGATATAGATAAAATGTGTCACTTCAATTGTAGCCTATAAAATGCGTAGAAACTATGTGAACAATTTTAATTGTAGCGAATCGATAACTTTCATTGCTTAGCTGCTTCACATGCTCTTCACTTTGAAGACTTCAACTGTTTTATACTATTATTACAGTGTGATCTAGTCTCCAGCTACAGTTGCGTAAAGAATGACATACAACGGTTGATTGATGAAGTCATGCCATCATTTCAAGTACCTTCAGTCAGTAAATTGACAGAAAAACGTAAGTCTGCTGAGAAATAATATAATTTACTGCCTGTTTTATAGGAACTTCCAATTAAAGTACAATTACAATAATGTATTTCATAATTTAGCATAACTGCTAGAAAACTTACTTTTTACTTATCAAAACATCATACACCAGCAGCTAACTTTCCATATTGATGTATTATACTTTTAGCATAACTACTGAACAATAAATTAACAGGTAAAATAGCTAAAATCTCTTCTGAAAATACATATAATCAACCTTTCTCATCGTCCGGATAAACTTTTTCCAAAACGGCATTCAACAGATTTTCAGAAAAGTTTATATCTATCGCGTAATTTGTTAGTCGAAAATATATTGTCCAATTACATATTGGGTATCAAAAGGATGCCCAGGCTCTCAAATTTTGTTTGCTAAATTAATAAAAACTAATGTAGCTAAAAGGCTAAGCAATAGAGCGGCTCAAAATTTATCCCGAAACAATCGGGATCAGGTCCAAGAGAACAGAAATCATTCCAAAATATCCTGGAACAGGCCTGAAAGGGTAATCCGTGGTTCTTTGAATCTCTATAATTAACATCAGCTTTAAACAATAGATTTTGCCATACGAATTATAAAATCTGCTTTGCATGGCCTAATAAATTTTGAATGACCAGCAATTGATAAACCCTTTTGCTACAATGAGCTACATAGAACAGCTCGCCAAAACATTAGCTTTATTACCATGAGGTGCATATTGCTACTTCAGCAAGCTTTGAACGAATATTTTCTGATTAGTGTTCAGCAGCATATGCCTTCATTACACCATTGTTTACAGCCCATCATGGGTGTACTTTTTATTTTTTGCAAGCATTAGTTACATGTACTATCATTATTTATACTTAGCAATTTCCAGAATTCTTAGCATTTGTTATTTGCAGTTGGGCACATTAAAGCTAAGAATGTTTAGTAATATTAAAACTATGAATTTTGGTCTGATTTTTATTAATAATAATGTTCGATAATGACTGCAAAAGTGTCTGAGCTCAATTTGCAATACAACTATGTTATTTTGTAAAGCATTTGTTGATGCAAATCTTTACATCAATTATTTTAGTATTGTTACAGCTTTTGGAATCGAGTGGTTTTACAGACATGAGTGGCTACATGGGACTTTTTCCAATTTTACGCTTTACTAACTTTGTAACTATACCCAGTAAAATAATTAATTTGGAAACTAAATATTTAACAACTACAAAACAGTTGTATCTGTGTGTTATTTCCACAATATAATATAATAAATACATGCTTTCTTTCTTTTATTGTGTTGCATGAACAACTACACTGTATTAATATTCTATGATAAAAGCTTTCTAAACAATTTTTTATCAAATAACTACTTGTTAACACTTTTGCTGTTAAAAAAGACATAAATAAATTGTATTAGTTTCGTGGGCAAACATCATTTGTGTCAGTTCTGATGATTTTTGATAAGGTCGTCACCTGGTGACACAAAAGGCAGACATCAATGTTTTCAAGACTGCAATATATTTATCAACATATTTTTCTTTGATGAGCGATATGAAAATGTTATTTGAAGGTGAACTATGATGTTTATGATGTTGTATTTACAAGTTATTTTGTTGTGAATTTATGATAGGGGCTACTATATAGCAAACTCAATAAACATACTATCAGTGATATAAGCTTTAAAAATTATTTTACAACCGATAGGGGAACAGTGGCTAAGGAAACTTTAGCGCCTTAGCATCTAATAGCCTCAATACAACTGCTGCTCAAACAAGGACTGGCTAAAGTTTATCATGTTACCTTCTATTGGTGAGTGAAATGTTACTGAAAAAGATGATGATAGTCTTCCAGCAGTCCACAATTTCTCCTCTCACTCAGCACACAACTTCATGTAACTCACTGATTCTCCATTCATATTAGGAATCTATTTTATATGTAGTTACTTGGAGTACTCATCGGACAACTTTTAAACAAGTTTAGAAAATATCAGTGGGTTTTTATAAGAGTATTCGCTCCAGAGATGATTTAGGCAAATGAAACTTTCTTTAAAAGTAATTACACAGATAATCTGTTCAAAGCGTTATTTCATAGGATTGCAATATATACTGTCCAGCAAAAAAGACATTTATACAAAACAATACATTTTATTTAGGTTTGCAAAATGCAACCAAATTTACCGATGCTAGTAAATGTTTGTCTTCAGCTTTCAAAAGTACGGAAAACTTAGTTTATTATTGGATTGAACATACAAATTGTTACATACTCTAACAAGAAGCATTATTAGCTAATGTGATATTTCAATTAGACAGCTTTATTAGGGACTGAACCATGGTTAACACTAGCCAACCCAACACTGAACAAGGTAACAGCTCACCAGCTGCTAAGTAAGACAAAAAATAGGAGATGACTCTGGGTAGGAGGGACAGGACACTCTGCCATGGCATAAACTGCAAATTGGATTTCAACTAAATTTAAACAACCTAAACATTTCTCTAGGTGTCTACCTCATGAAAATATATTGGAAAACTAAATCAAACATGATATTTTTAACAACAGTAGTATGTAGGGAGCAGATCTACACACGTTTGCACTTAAAGTGAGATTTTGGGTACATTTTAGCCCGAGAACCTCGGAGAATGGTGTTGTCTGATGGAAAGTTTGGGGGGGTAGGTGTGTGAGTGTTGGGAGCTAAGGTTATGAAGTTTGAGAGGAATTGTGGGAAGGATGCGGTGCTGGTCGAGAGGAATTGTGGGAAGGATGACGTGAAGAGGGCGATGGTTTCGGGTTTCGATGCGATGGGTTTGGGGTTCGGGTGTCGACGAGTTGAGCGATCGATCATCGAATGGTTGGGGTTGGGTTGGCGACCGGTGGGGTGAACGGTGTTATGTCGTTTCGGTTGAATGAACGCTGATGTTGGACGAGTTCGGGCGTGTCTATTCGTGGAATCGGTTAAATCTCCCTTCGTTATAAAACTCTTTAAAGATGAGTAATAAAAAAAGGGGAAAGTCGAATGATTTATTCATTATGAAAAAATTCTTTTGAGAAGACATGAAGAGTCTTTATAGAAAACTAGATGATATAATTCAAATTTCTCCAATACTATTTATTAGTTTTGGATTTTTTTCGGTTAACGGTGAATTTTTACGAAATATAATTCAATTAGAACATAACCCCTCGGATTGTACTTATGGTATAGCTAGTTATGAAATTATTCAAAGGTTGGGAATTACTGAACGACTTGTTCAATGGGCTAATCCATCTTCACGGTTAGCGAGATATTGTTTAGGCAACTCAGCTCGTTCAAGGTTTTGTGGAAGGAGAGCATTGCCTATTAAGTTTGTTTGTCATCATCCACTTTTCGAAGAAAATAATGGTAGATTTACAGCACCAATTAATACTTCCACCTTCAACGAAAGGGCATATCTCGAAGGCATCGTTAAAGTTCCTTGAACTTCCTCTCCATCAACTTTGGTTGAAAATGCTACAGTTGGTACCACATTCACCTTGCCTTCAGCATCTTTGTATTCACTTGTTCCAACATTGTGATAGTAGAAAATAGATGGTGCTTTGAACTCCTTGAGATGACGAGTCTCGAAAAGTTGTATTTTCTGAAAGAATATCCCAATAGGACATACAGACAGACTATGACAAAATAGGACTTATAGTAAAACTAAAACATTCAGACAAATTAGTTCATTCAGTTGAACTAAGGAAATAAATACATGTAATACTTACTGAAGAAGCAAATTCTTCCATCCTTTTCTGACTATGTTTAGGGATATATCCATTTTGCTGGTGAGATATGGGAATCTACAATAGCATTAATTACAGTCAGACTACAATATACATTCAAACCATCTCATTCAATTAACTCAGAAGAACCAAATTCATCTGTTTTAATCTGAGTAGGGATATAACATACACTTTGCTAAGATATTGGAGTTTGCAATTACAATGAATACAATCAGCCTAGAACACATAGTTACTACTCAGAAGAGAAGATACATTGTAACATTCCTACATAACATCTAGATTGAATTTGTAGTACTTACTGTAAACCGTAATCTTTCGTTGAGATCTTGATAGAACTTTTCACGTAAGAGAAATCGACAAGCTTTTCGATTCAGGTCGCTTATTTCCATTCCATGAGAGCAGTAACCCCATCACTTCACACATTTATCTGCACATTGTAATCGTTCTTGAAATATCCTTTTTCTGTTGTCTCTGGTACTCATTGTGAAGTTATGAACTGAATTGAAAAGGCATATTCTATCGAAGGTTTTATAACAAGTAGAAGTGTGGACGTGGTTCAATAATTTTGTGACCTAATGATATATATAAACAGATTTCGCGAAATTCAATTTCGCGAAATTCACTTTCGCGAGATTCAATTTCGCGAAAGTTGACTATATAATATATATAATGTGTATTTTTGCGAAATTCAATTTCGCGAAAGTTGACTATATAATATATAATGTGTAATTTCGCGAAATTCACTTTCGCGAATTCCAATTTCGCGAAAGTTGACTATATAATATATATAATGTGTAATTTCGCGAAATTGAATTTCGCGAAATTCACTTTCGCGAAAACTGACTATATAATGTGTAATTTCGCGAAATTGAATTTCGCGAAATTCACTTTCGCGAAAACTGACTATATAATGTGTAATTTCGCGAAATTGAATTTCGCGAAATTCACTTTCGCGAAATTCAATTTAGCGAAAGTTGACTATATAATATATATAATGTGTAATTTCGCGAAATCCAATTTCGCGAAATTCACTTTCGCGAAATTCAATTTCGCGAAAGTTGACTATATAATATATATAATGTGTAATTTCGCGAAATCCAATTTCGCGAAATTCACTTTCGCGAAATTCAATTTCGCGAAAGTTGACTATATAATATATAATGTGTAATTTCGCGAAATTCAATTTCGCGAAAATCTGTTTACTATTTTCGCTTCATTGATTCTGTTGGATACGCCACTATTATTCAATACTCTGTATAAGAAGCTTGCTCAGTGTAATTTTCCTTTTCATCACTTAGTCCTGCTCCTGATGCCTACTTATATACAGATTGAGATTTTGGGGCAATCGAGCGTTGATACCATAAGGCTTGTATGCTTCAGCTAGAATTCTGTTAGCCGGCTACTCGCGATTAAGTTCGTTGAGTGTTGCTGTGTTCAGGCTGTCATGTGGACAAGCGCCTTGGCAATCGACCTGAGTGTTTTCCTAGGCTTGCCTATGGAATTCTCCTGTTTGGTTTGGCTTAACCATTCCATAACAGTCTCTTGCCCAGTAAATAGAGGGATGAGCAAAAAAAAGAAGGCCCAATGGACAGATGGAGGAATTGTACTAAGGTAGGTATAGGTAAGTATTCGTTTTGAAGAGAATATAAAGAAAAAGAATATATGTATTGTTTTGAATAAATGTAGTATGTATCATTTATTCTCTCAAAGATTGATGAATAATAACAGGGTTCTCTTTACCAAAAGTATTTTGTCATGATTTTATCGAAAGATTGTGTATTATATATCACTTCACAGTCTTTTCCATATTTTGAAGATATCAGTTAGAATGTGATGCTAGCAAGTCTACTAGTTTAATTTAATTAAATGATCCATGGGTGCTTTACCGCTTCATGGAATAATTCTCAATATACTGATTACTCATGATGATCTCTCACAGTGCAATCAGGAGTGTTAATAAAGTACTGAGAATAAGTATATGTACAATTATTATAAAGTGTAGTAAGAGATCATCAGGTGTGTTAATAAAGTACAGAGAATAAGTATGTGTACAATTATTATAAAGTGTAGTAAGAGATCATCAGGAGTGTTAATAAAGTACTGAGAATAAGTATGTGTACAATTATTATAAAGTGCTGTAAGAGATCATCAAGAGTGTTAATAAAGTACAGAGAATAAGTATGTGTACAATTATTATAAAGTGTAGTAAGAGATGATCAGGAGTGTTAATAAAGTACTGAGAATAAGTATATGTACAATTATTATAAAGTGTAGTAAGAGATCATCAGGAGTGTTATTAAAGTACAGATAATAAGTATATGTACAATTATTATAAAGTGCTGTAAGAGTTCATCAAGAGTGTTAATAAAGTACAGATATTAAGTATATGTACAATTATTATAAAGTGCTGTAAGAGATCATCAAGAGTGTTAATAGAGTACAGAGAAAAAGTATATGTACAATTATTATAAAGTGCTGTAAGAGATCATCAGGTGTGTTAACAAAGTATAGATAATAAGTATATGTACAATTATTATAAAGTGTAGTAAGAGATCATCAGGAGTGTTAATAAAGTGCAGATATTAAGTATATGTACAATTATTATAAAGTGCTGTAAGAGATCATCAAGAGTGTTAATAGAGTACAGAGAAAAAGTATATGTACAATTATTATAAAGTGTAGTAAGAGATCATCAGGAGTGTTATTAAAGTACAGATAATAAGTATGTGTACAATTATTATAAAGTGCTGTAAGAGATCATCAGGAGTGTTAATAAAGTACAGAGAATAAGTATGTGTACAATTATTATAAAGTACTGTAAGAGATCATCAAGAGTGTTAATAAAGTACTGAGAATAAGTATATGTACAATTATTATAAAGTGTAGTAAGAGATCATCAGGAGTGTTAATAAAGTACAGATATTAAGTATATGTACAATTATTATAAAGTGCTGTAAGAGATCATTAGGGGTGTTAATAAAGTACAGAGAATAAGTATATGTACAATTATTATAAAGTGCTGTAAGAGATCACCAGGTGTGTTAATAAAGTACAGATATTAAGTATATGTACAATTATTATAAAGTGCTGTCAGAGATCATCAAGAGTGTTAATAAAGTACCGAGAATAAGTATATGTACAATTATTATAAAGTGCTGTAAGAGATCATCAGGAGTGTTAATAAAGTACAGAGAATAAGTATGTGTACAATTATTATAAAGTACTGTAAGAGATCATCAAGAGTGTTAATAAAGTACTGAGAATAAGTATATGTACAATTATTATAAAGTGTAGTAAGAGATCATCAGGAGTGTTATTAAATTACAGATAATAAGTATATGTACAATTATTATAAAGTGCTGTAAGAGATCATCAAGAGTGTTAATAGAGTACAGAGAAAAAGTATATGTACAATTATTATAAAGTGTAGTAAGAGATCATCAGGAGTGTTATTAAAGTACAGATAATAAGTATATGTACAATTATTATAAAGTGCTGTAAGAGATCATCAGGAGTGTTAATAAAGTACAGATATTAAGTATATGTACAATTATTATAAATTGCTGTAAGAGATCATTAGGGGTGTTAATAAAGTACAGAGAATAAGTATATGTACAATTATTATAAAGTGCCTTAAGAGATCATCAGGTGTGTTAATAAAGTACAGATATTAAGTATATGTACAATTATTATAAAGTGCTGTAAGAGATCATTAGGGGTGTTAATAAAGTACTGAGAATAAGTATGTGTACAATTATTATAAAGTGCTGTCAGAGATCATCAAGAGTGTTAATAAAGTACAGAGAATAAGTATATGTACAATTATTATAAAGTGCTGTAAGAGATCATCAGGAGTGTTAATAAAGTACAGAGAATAAGTATGTGTACAATTATTATAAAGTACTGTAAGAGATCATCAAGAGTGTTAATAAAGTACTGAGAATAAGTATATGTACAATTATTATAAAGTGCTGTAAGAGATCATCAGGAGTGTTAATAAAGTACTGAGAATAAGTATATGTACAATTATTATAAAGTGTAGTAAGAGATCATCAGGAGTGTTAATAAAGTACTGAGAATAAGTATGTGTACAATTATTATAAAGTGCTGTAAGAGATCATCAAGAGTGTTAATAAAATACAGAGAATAAGTATGTGTACAATTATTATAAAGTGTAGTAAGAGATCATCAAGAGTGTTAATAAAGTACAGAGAATAAGTATGTGTACAATTATTCTAAAGTGCTGTAAAAGATCATCAGGAGTGTTAATAAAGTACTGAGAATAAGTATGTGTACACTTATTATAAAGTGCTGTAAGAGAACATCAGGAGTATTAATAAAGTACAGAGAATAAGTATATGTACAATTATTATAAAGTGCTGTAAGAGATCATCAAGAGTGTTAATAAAGTACTGAGAATAAGTATGTGTACAATTATTATAAAGTGTAGTAAAAGACCATCAAGAGTGTTAATAAAATACAGAGAATAAGTATGTGTACAATTATTATAAAGTGTAGTAAGAGATCATCAAGAGTGTTAATAAAGTACAGATAATAAGTATGTGTACAATTATTCTAAAGTGCTGTAAAAGATCATCAGGAGTGTTAATAAAGTACTGAGAATAAGTATGTGTACAATTATTATAAAGTGCTGTAAGAGATCATCAGGAGTATTAATAAAGTACAGAGAATAAGTATATGTACAATTATTATAAAGTGCTGTAAGAGATCATCAAGAGTGTTAATAAAGTACAGAGAATAAGTATATGTACAATTATTATAAAGTGCTGTCAGAGATCATCAGGAGTGTTAATAAAGTACAGAGAATAAATATATATGCAATTATTATAAAGTGTAGTAAGAGATCATCAGGAGTGTTATTAAAGTACAGATAATAAATATATGTACAATTATTATAAAGTGCTGTAAGAGTTCATCAAGAGTGTAAATAAAGTACAGATATTAAGTATATGTACAATTATTATAAAGTGCTGTAAGAGATCATCAAGAGTGTTAATAAAGTACAGAGAATAAGTATATGTACAATTATTATAATAAAGTTAATTAAATGGAATGATGTTCTACTCCAAGGATTCAACAACATGTGGAGATTACTGTCTTCTCTTTGCAATATTTTGGAGCAGAGGATGTTCAATAGAAGATTTTCTAACAGTTATGCTAAAAATTTCTGAAACAGATACACGAGATCATGTGGTTCGAAAAACTATACTAGAAAGATATGATTGGAATGAAAAAATTAGTAAAAGTCTTAATAACGAAGAAAATGAAGGTGTTGACAATGTACATATTCAAGGAACTTCCCAAATTGTTAAATTACTAGAAGAACTGACATAAATTTTTTTCTATATTTTACAATTGAATATACATATATACTTTATATCGAAATAAACTTGGTAACAAATACAACCGAATATTATTTACTTTTTTGATATAAGTTTTATATATTGATATACTCACGCTGAGTTAGAGCTATCCTCAAAATAATCCACATATTAATCCATGTATGCCCTTTACTAGTTCATCATCTTCATCTATTTACTGGTCGAGAAACTGTTATGGAATGGTTAAGCCAAACCAAACAGGAGAATTCCATAGGTAAACCTAGGAAAACAATCAGGTCAAATGCCAAGGCGCTTGTCCACACAACAACCTGAACACAGCGACACTCAACGAACTTAATCGCGAGTAGCCGGCTAACAGAATTCTAGCTGAAGCATACAAGCCTTATGGTTTCAACGATCGATCGACCCAAATTCTCAAGTCTGTATATAAGTAGGCATCAAGAGATGGTTAAGGAGGCAGAATATTCCATCAGTTCATGCAACGCTTATATAATGAATTGAAGAATGATGGGTGTGTCCAAAGGAATTAATGAGGTGAAAATAGTAGACAGATTTTCGCGAAATTGAATTTCGCGAAAGTTGACTATATAATATATAATGTGAAATTTCGCGAAATCCAATTTCGCGAAATTCAATTTCGCGAAAGTTGACTATATAATATATATGATAATTATATCGCGAAATCGCGATAATTTCGCGAAAATCGCGATAATATCGCGATATATCGCGATAATTATTTCGCGAAAGTTGACTATATAATATATATGATGTGAAATTTCGCGAAATCCAATTTCGCGAAATTCACTTTCGCGAAATTCAATTTCGCGAAAGTTGACTATATAATATATATGTGTAATTTCGCGAAATTCATTTTCGCGAAATTGTAAGCATAGAGGAATGTTTTGTAATCCATTTATAAATTTTCATTAAACTCACTCAAGTGTTTTACAAACGTTCAACTATATAAAGCAATCGAGAACGAATCATTATTATCATAACACTCTTCATAAGCTAACAGAATTCTGAGAAGGGTAAAATGTCAGAATGGAAATGTACAGATAGTTGTCTTCAAATTTGGGCTACACCATGGGAATATTGTACACACAGACTACTTTCCTGTACATGTGGACATGTATATGATGGATTAGCACAATGTGTACATTGGTAAGTACATTTTGAAATTTTAATTTCTAAAGTTTTATATGAATATATAATTATTCATTTTATATACATCATCTTTTCTCAATTTTCAATGGTTTTTCAAAAAATTAAACAGGTATCAAGAAGATGGTAAGGAAACTGATGAAAAAAACAACTCGAAAGAAACAAACTCTCAAAATAGTGAAACGGAGTTGCAATTGGATTTACCATTGGATTATCCTATAGATGGATTACCTTCCTGTACATGTGGATAAGACGTATACGATGGCTTAGCTCAATGTATATTTTGGTAAGTAGATTTTGAGAATTTTAAATCCAAAGATATATAGTTATCCATTTATTTCATCCTTTCTCATTCCTCAATGTTTTATATATTTAAACAGTGATGATGCAAAACAAAAAGAAGTTGATGAGAAAAGCGAGTCAAGCAACACATACTTCTATCTCGATAAGAAAGAATTACAATATTCTGAAGTGACAAGCTCTTCAACTCCACAGAAAACTGGCAATTAGTATTTATAAGAAAGAATTTTTTTTGAATGAATATATATGCAAATCAATAGAACCTTTAGAAATAAAATCTTCATCTCCAAAGATGGAGAATTTATATTTTATTGTATATTTTAAGATACTATTATTAAAATAAAATCAATACAATATTCACATATCATTTTCATGGCGGAATAAAAATTTAGGAAAGCATGAAAATTAGATTACAACTTTAGCAGCAGCATGTGATTATGATAAAAAATTTCGACATCCTGTAATTTGTCTACAGAAAAACTTTCATTTCCATACTCTCTTTCTTTATTACTTGGATTATATAATCTTAAGGCTCTTGGTATAAATAAGATATCAGTTATATTTTCCTTAAGATTTTTAGATGATGTCTGAGTTGTCATTCTGCTCACTGGAATAGTGGTAACGTCCGTAGTTGCAATGTTGGTGAGAATTGTGGAAATGTGTGTAGTTCTGATGGTGGATCTTTCTACAGAAAAACTTTCATTTCCATATTCTCTTTCTTCATTATTCGGATTATATAATCTTAAGGTTATTGGTACAAATGGGATATTAGTTATATTTTCCTTAAGATTTTCAGATGATGGAAGAGTTGTGATTCCACTTGCTAGAATGATGGTAGCGAGTGTAGTTGTGGTGGTAGTAGGAATTGTACTAGCGAGTGTAGTTGTGGTGGTGGTAGGAATTCTGGATGTGTGTGTAGTTCTGATGGTGGATCGAGTAGTGGAAGTATTAATTGGTGCTGTAAATCTACCATTATTTTCTTCGAAATGTGGATGATGACAAACAAACTTAATAGGCAATGCTCTCCTTCCACAAAACCTTGAACGAGCTGAGTTGCCTACACAATATCTCGTTAACCGTGAAGATGGATTAGCCCATTGAACAACTCGTTCAGTAATTCCCAACCTTTGAATAATTTCATAACTAGCTATACCATAAGTACAATCCGAGGGGTTATGTTCTAATTGAATTATATTTTGTAAAAATTCACCGTTAACCGAAAAAAATCCAAAACTAATAAATAGTATTGGAGAAATTTGAATTATATCATCTAGTTTTCTATAAAGACTCTTCATGTCTTCTCAAAAGAAATTTTTCATAATGAATAAATCATTCGACTTTCCCCTTTCTTATTACTCATCTTTAAAGAATTTTATAACGAAGGGAGACTTAACCGGTTCCACGAATAGACACGCCCGTACTCGTCCAACATCAGCGTTCATTCAACCGAAACGACATAACACCGTTCACCCCACCGGTCGCCAACCCAACCCCAACCATTCGACGATCGATCGCTCAACTCGTCGACACCCGAACCCCAAACCCATCGCATCGAAACCCGAAACCATCGCCCTCTTCACGTCATCCTTCCCACAATTCCTCTCGACCAGCACCGCATCCTTCCCACAATTCCTCTCAAACTTCATAACCTTAGCTCCCAACACTCACACACC
Source organism: Watersipora subatra (assembly GCF_963576615.1). NCBI lineage: Eukaryota > Metazoa > Bryozoa > Gymnolaemata > Cheilostomatida > Watersiporidae > Watersipora > Watersipora subatra. Next base: position 6,266,153 of record NC_088712.1, read on the forward strand.
TACCCCCCAAACTTTCCATCAGACAACACCATTCTCCGAGGTTCTCGGGCTAAAATGTACCCAAAATCTAACTTTAAGTGCAAACGTGTGTAGATCTGCTCTCTACATACTACTAACAACTAAAGGCAATTATACTTTTTATTGTTATATATTATTGTTTATAATAATAATACATCATTAACCTTATTAAGCCAGTTAAGCCATCACTTAATGGTACTATTGTTTATTTTATATTATATGTGCTACGTTATTATATACTATATTATGTTTATTTTACCTTCAAACATAACAATCTAACAACCTATACTACATGTGATTCTTTGTTCAATTTTGTTAAACAAACAATTTGTTATTGTCAGAACATTTTAAAGATTATCTAGTTGGCTGGCTGAAGCTGATTGATCAATAACTATGCTGGTGTATTTAGCTTATGTTTTTAGATAGCTTAGCTTAACGTAGCCTCAGTTTCCTAACACAAACTACCCACACCACAATTATAACAGGGGTGTATTATTTTCTAGGAAAGTTTTCCACTATTGAACTGCTTGGTCTTTCATTATTATGAACATTAACATATTGGTGATGGTTGGTAGAGTTGCTTGACAGTTGCAGCAAATATCGTTACTCTTTGATATCAGTTTAATTATGAGACAAAACAATAATATTTACAAATTTGAAAATCATGAATAAAATAATCCCTGTTGGCTGCTGTATTGCTCAGGGTGCTGTAGTACGACAAGGCTGTAGTCATCAAATGCTTTAGTAAGCAGATTTGGAAACAAGGTCATGTGGATCAATCACAGGAATCAGCTTTTATTTTATTTTCAATTGAGACCTGCCTATTTTATAGCTAGTAATTCTCTCTCTGGCGTACAATAGTCTGTAGATAATTTGTAGAAGACAGCGCATTGATCTAAAATGACTCAATGTTTAACAAAAAAACAGACCTCAGGGTTACATACTATATTATATAATAAAAGAAATATAATTGTTAATAATTGGTTATATATAAAAGTATTTTTTATAATTTATTCGAAATGTTTAACATATTTAACATATCAATTACTTTAAACTAGGGCTGCACAGTGATTATAAAAATAATCACTATTAATAACTGGCCTGAACCAGTTTATCTTCAACTAATCTTAGAATTAATCTAGAGAAAAACCTGCATATTCAAAAACAAATAATACAGTTATATCAATTAATTATACTTGAAACAATTATTGTCAACATGATTACATATTACGTACGATGTACATACATGTAAGTTGCAATGTAATAATTATTATAGTATAAAATATGTAGGAAAATAGTCTATGAAAGTCTATAATTAAGCCAGCCAATAGTCTAGGCAGCACAGTTTATTCACATCCGAATGAAGAGATGCCCTTTTCCTACGTACAGTAGTAGTAGTAGTTATTGTCTGCTTATTGTCTGCAATTGAATATCTTAATGATGATGTGCTGTGGTGGTAGGCATATTCTTTCTGGCAAATATTGCACTTCACTCCATGTTTCCAACAATTGGAAAATTCGCTACCTAGTACAGAGGACATTTTTCTACTTTCATGTTCCAATAAAGTGTCAATCTTATATTAGTACCATTCTGAATCTGAAATATGATTGTGATTCATTTGAAAAAGGAAGATACATGTATCATTTACCTTGAACATTCAAGATACAAACAACAATAGACTGTATAAGGTATTAAATAATTCCAAAATTGCTGTTTTTACTATTACCTAAAACATGCTCAAACAATTAACAACATGGCCGCTTCAACTTGCTCGTCACGGTGCTTTTGTCGTTGTATAAACAAGTTTTATACGTTGGTGTATTAATAGTTGAGTGCAAAATAATTGTGGTTGTATCTAATTGGTAAAAAGTGTTGCTTGTCTTGTCATGATATTTATTTGTTAGTAAATTAAATGGTAGTAACCTGCTATGTTAATTTTATATTGTAGCAGACGTAGGGCCACACATTTATTTCCTATATTTTATATACATATACTTGCATATAATTACTTTTATATATATTTTGCATACTGTGGTTGTCTTTATTGTGTGTCTTATCGCTAATACTTTGTTAGTTTGGCCGTAACTAAACCATCATGTTAGCGAGTCTATCAATAATTTATTCTTATACAGTTTCTTACCCGATTCCATTATACAGTTCGGGGGAAATATATGTATATATGAGGAGTGCTCACACAAAGAGAGCAGAGTACTCCCAGTTCCACGACTATTGGGAATTGCTTCTGAGTTAAACGAATAGAAAACCACACTCACTTCCTTTACAATTTATGCAATATTATAGCAATCTAGATCATGCCTGAGAAAAATTCGGCAAATTCCTTTACAACATATTAAACAATTCAAAAGAATCACATCATGATCATCACCTCATTTGCATTTTATTTGAAGATTAATTGGCTCAACTCAGTTAATCGTGTAGTCGTATTGACCATATTAATCGTTTAATTAACCCGACCATTGGACAGCTATACTTTAAACACTTGCGGAATTGATAAAAAAGCTTTTCTGATACATAAAATGGTATCATTAGCATATCACACAATAAATAAATTTTATATATAATTATGGTAGCAAAAACTGAACGCTGCGGACAAACGAATCCAATGCATGGGTTTCCAACCAGCAGCTTAAAGATGACCATGCATGGATGATATTCAGTTTTGTTTCTAATGTAAAAGTTATTCATGTATCAGAACAGCTCAGAGAGCCAAAAACAATCTAGCAAACCATACTATATGTGAATCTTTGTTCTATTATGTTCAACAAACAAGTTGTTACTATCAGAACAAATTAAAGATTATCCAGTTGGCTGGCTGAAGCTGATTGAATGATCAATAACTGTGTTGGTATATTTAGATCATGTTGTTAGATAGCTTGGCTTAATATAGCCTCAATTTCCTAACACAAACTAGCCACACCACAATTATAACAGGGATGTATTGTTTCCTAGGAAAATTTTCCAGTAATAAACTGCTTAGTCTTTCATTATTATGAACAATACTATAATGCTGGTGGTTGGTAGAGTTGCTTGACAGTTGCAGCAAATATTGTTACTCTTTGATATCAGTTTAATTATGAGACAAAACAATTTTTTGTACAAATTAAAAAAATTATGAGGAAATAAATCACTGTTGGCTGCTGTATTGCTCAAGATGCTGTAGTACAAAAGGCTGTATTCATCAAATGATTTAGTAAATAACTACAGAAACAAGGTCTTGTGAATCAATAACAGGAACCAGCTCTTAACCTTTTGATTCCCGTTCCCGTAATCTTACGGGCTGAGAGCGCAGTCTCAGAGTACCAAACCCGTAATTGCCCGTCAGATCTGAGTCTTCGATACGTATTTTTTAAATTCATTTATTTATTTTAAAAACGGCACTAAAATTTTTAATTAATATTTTTAGGAGTTTTAAAAGATATCACACTACTATTTTGAGGCAATAATGAGTCCATTATACGCATGTGCAAAAAGAACACGTTGCTAAAAGTTGATCGTTCTTTTTGGAAAGCTTATCATCATGAACGGACGCGATATTTCAAGCGCTGCTAAAAAGATTCGTTTACAGGAAGATATCGACTGGTATGAAAGTGAAGCAGAGGATTTCAGTGCAGAAGAATATGAAGAAGAAGATGAAAGTGAAAAAGAAATTCGACAAAGTGAATCGGAGTACGAAAGTGAGAGTGAAACGGCCGGCGTTGAAGGAGGGAGTCATGACGGATTTCAGAGAGGAGCCGATTTAAAACCCAAAGAATTTCATTTTGATGACAGCTTGGCAGGTGTAAGAAGCTGAATTCCTGGTCAGATAAGTATTTTTGGCTATTTAAAGCTGTTTATTACATCAGCCATCATGAATATTATAGTTAATGAAACAAATAGATATGGCCTTCAAAAACATGGCGATGCCTGGCAGCTTGTCGATGAAAAAGATATTTGGCGAATTTTTGGTTTAATTTTGCTTATGGGTATTGTTAAAAAGCCTACTCTGTTGTCTTACTGGTCTACTGATCCTTTGTTATCTACGCCAGTGTTTAGTAAAATGATTTCAAGAAACAGGTTTCCAATGGTTTTAAGCAGTTTGCATTTCACTGACAATTCGGAAAACCCTGCTGGCAATAAATTGTTCAAATTAGGAAGTGTTTTTGCCATGATATGTGACCGGTTATCTTCTGTTTTGCTGCCTGGTAAATTTATATCTATAGATGAAAGCTTGCTGGCTTGGAAAGGGCGACTCAGCTTCAGACAGTATATTCCATCTAAAAGATCTAGATTTGGAATAAAGCTGTTTGCTCTCTGCGATGCTGTCTCTGGCTATGTGCACAAGCTGTCTGTGTACATTGGTGATGAGCAGGAGCAAGCCGAAGGAACTGGTAGAGGAGTCACTCACAACATAGTCATGAAATTAATGAGTGGTTTACTAAATTTAGGTCATTGTTTATTTATGGATAATTTTTATAATTCGCCAGAGTTAGCAGCTGAACTTGTAAAAAATAATACTCATGTTTGTGGAACTTTGCGTCCAAACAGAAAAGGTGTCCCCAAAGATTTGAAAATGTATAATGGAAAATTAATTAAAAAAGGTCAGACAACAAGCTTTTCTAATGGGGAAAGTATGGTTGGCTGTTGGAGAGATAAAAAATATATTTCTGTAATTTCAACTATGCATAAAAACATGGATGTCGCAGATACAGGCAAAGTAAATTATAAAGGGGATAAAGTTTGCAAACCAGCTGTTGTTTTGGATTACAACAAATACATGGGGGGAGTTGACAAATCGGATCATAATTTGCATTATTATAATGCTGCGCGTAAAACCATGAAATGGTATAAAAAACTATTTTTTCATATATTAGATATTTGTGTATACAATGCGGCCATAGTTTATAGAATTCATAGCAGCTGTAAAATAACTGACTTGCAGTTTCGACAGAAATTAATTCATCAGATATTTGAATATACCGGTTCTTGCCGCAAAAACAGTACTCCCCGCGCTTCAACTTCTTCTACTCATCGAATAGTGACAAATAGTCCAGGGAAAGGTAGACCGGCAAAATACAGAATTTGTAGGCACTGCAAAAAGCGCGGTGATGACAACAAACCTAAGCGAAGCGAAACTAAATTTAAATGTCTAGCATGCGGAGTACCTTTGTGCGAGTCGTGTTTTGATGCTTACCATGCTAAATAAATTCATTTTAAAACTTATTTAGCGTGTGCAAATTCTTCATTGCTTTGTATCACTTGCTTTTGTACATACACTTGCTAAAATGTCATTGTCTATGTATTGTATTTGTTGTACATTTACAGGTTGTACTTGTTGTGCATTTACAGGTTTTATTTTGTTACAGACTGCCCTTTTTAGGGCACCCATATAATCAAAGAGTTCAGTTCACATGCTTTCTAGCAGTCCATGATTTGCTGTTTGTGCTCGTAATAAATGTTGCCTTCTGTCTTGTGCTGCTTCACCAAATGTGCCAATGCAGGCTCACAACTCAATTCATTTTATGCACAATAAATTTTGCTGCAGCACACATGAATTTGTGCAATGTGTTTATATGCAAAATAAATAAATATAGTTTTGAGAAATGCATAAGATCATAACTAAAATCAGCAAAAAATCATAACTATCAATATATAGATCTCAAGTTGTAAAGCTTTGCAAGCTGTCTGGAGGAAGAAATCAGTCTAGAAAATAATCTCAGCTTTCAAATGCATATTCAGTTGCAGCTAAATGCCAATTTGCACGAAAGTTATAGCATTGATGGAACAGCCTGTCAGATCTTGTCAGCCCTCTCGTGCTCTGCTTACAGACATGGCGTCATGAGCATTTCTAAGAGCTGCACGCGCAATGCATGTGAGCGCATAACTCTGCTTTTGATGCACTTGGACAACCAATTTTTTGCTGCGTGTAGCAAACATATTTGCCGCCGTGCAGATGCTTATCATAAACTATTTTCTTAGAGCTATTGCTTGTAAAGAAATATTTATTATCGATATTTTACGGTAAAAAGCTGACAGCTTCGTCGAATCAGGACACTGACCAAAGTTTTTACAGCTAATTTGCAGGAAATAAACGGCAGTCTCTTGAGAAATTTCTAAGCCTTCTAATGCATATTTATTTGTGGCTGTATGCCAGTTAGCATGGAAGTTATAACTAATTTTAGGCGGCCATGTCAAGGCTCCATTTTTCGCTTGTCATTAGGGCCACGCGCTGAGCATTTTGAGCGGCGCTCCCGCATTGCATCAAAGATCATAACTCCACTTTCATTGCTCTTGGGCGACCAATTTCTTTTGCAAATTGTTGTGGACATATGAATCCATAGAACTATTGTTTGTACAAAATTTTCAATTACTTCTATCATTTAGAAAACACAATTGAAAATGACGTACGAAAATAAAATATTGAGAGCTTCAACAAGTTGAGATTTCTGCAGGATAGCAATTGCAAGCTATTTACATAAAAAATATATCAGTTTGTAGAGAAATTTCTCAGCATTCCTATGCATGTTAATTTATGTATCTACCTCAAGTTTACTGGACGTATATTCAGTTTTTACGCAGTCGAGTCGAAGGCTCAGATCGCCGTAGTAAATGCTCTGGTACGCTGGGGAATTCCCAGCCGTAAGCGTCCGGTCGCTAAAGGGTTAATTTAGTTGAATGTTAGACCAGCCTATTTTTTAGCTAGCAATGCTCTCTAACATACAATAGTCTGTATGCAGTGTGTAGAAGATAGTGTATTCACCTACAATGACTCAAGTTCCAAAGACTCAATTGGGGGAAGTGAACCGGACTTCAATGTTACAAACTATATTATATAAAAAAAGAAATACAATTGTTAATAGTGTGTGATATATAAAATTAATGTTAATAGTTTAATAGAAGTTTTTAGCATATTTAACATATCAATTATTTTAAACATTTGCAGAAATTATAAAAAAGCTTGATAAAATTTTTTCCATAATACATAAAAATATACCATTGCCATATCATACAATTACAGACTCTTATATATAAATCTGCAAGTAAAAACTGAACGCGACAGATGAACGATCCTAATGCATTGGTTTCCAAGCAGCAGCTTAAATATGGCTATGCATGGATGCTTTTCAGTCTTGTGCCTAATGTAAAAGCTATTCATATACCAGGGCAGCTCAGAGGGCCAAATATCGTAGTCTGAACAGTTTTTAATATCAATCATCCTAATTAATGATGTAGCTCAATGAAAAGACAACTCCCCATAAGCTTCTTTTGGACAGTAAAAAAAAACAAAAGAGGCTTTTGGATTATTGATTTTTGCAAGCAAATACTAAATAATTAACATTCTTGCATTACTCACAATTGCACTGATTGTGTGTAACCCTTTGAGTGATTGTCATTCTTGTCAATATGTGTCAGTATCCCTGGGCCATTTGTTCAATGATACAAAATGTTGAAACCTGTTAAATATATCTAAACAAGCTCACAATGCAGTGATTTTTAGTAGAAGCCTGATTTATAAGTCTAGCATCACTCAGAAAATGTCACTAAATACAAAAAGAATAGGGTTGCAGTGGTTTGGGTCCAAAACCATAAGAAATTGTAAAATTGTAAAATTTAAAAATCTTTGCAGATGCTTCATTCATATACACTTATCATGGACCATTGGTTCATCATTTTTGAATGACTCAAACTAATCTGCAAAATATTAGAATTATATAATTCTTCATTTGTGTCACAAGTGTCTTTTACCTACAAAAAATGAGTCATATCACGTTTTGTGTGACATCATTCCAGTGAAATACTTGTTATCTTGAAGGAAGTAGATAATAATATTTGACAATGGTTAAAATGGACGTAATTAATAAATGTACACAAAATAGTTTGATTAGTTTACATTGTTACTCAAAAACAGCAATTTCAAACAAACCTATTTAGGCTGATATACCAGTCAGTAATTAATAAGTTAAAGTTTGAAAATATCACATAATAACTTTTTATGAAATATTTCGTGTCGGACAGTATGAGTATTAACTAGACCAGCATCTTTATATCAGATATTAATCTTAATAATCAAGTAATATTTTTATGCAAGTGTTATACAATAACATAATAAATATCTTAATTTTTCTCTGCTATATTTATTCGCAGGTGGAAGTTTTGAGATAATGCTAGGAGTTGTCTCCACTGACGGGTTCCTGATTGATAAACAACTCAAGCTTCGACCTTCTAAACCTCTTCCAAAGTCCCTCAAACTCCGTCATACAGTCGGTTTGCCATCATATCCTTATTCAGCAAGAGTCTGGAACTCTCAAATGTTAACTGGAATGCATAATAATGCAGTAGCTACTATTGACAGCAACTACCAAGTAAAAGGCTCATTCATCACATTCAACAACTTCCCTGCAGCAATGGAGGTCTACAAGGACAGACTATATACAGCAGTGTATGGCAATCCTTGGACCATCTATGTACATGATCAGCAGGGAAAACAAGTCACTTCCTGGACTCACAATGACTGTAATGACAGCTGCATCACAGGACTAGCCATCACTTGTGATAAAGTAGTTGCTCCAGACAGAAATAACAAGCTTCTCATCATCTACTCACTGACAGGGAATAAACTCAAAGACATTTCTTGTCCTCAGTTTAGCCAACATATGGTCTCACTCTGTGTTTCAGGATCAGACAAGGTTGTTGTGTCGGACGATGTCTCATCTCAAGTCTGCTTGATAGACATCTCCAAAGGTCAGCTGCTTTGGACTTGTGAAGATGTTCCTTATCCACTAGGTGTAGCCTGCTATGGTGAGAGATACGTCCTGGTGGCAGCAGAAAGCAGCAGCACTGTGAGAATCCTGGATAGCTCAACTGGTTAGTTTACTTATAAATGATATACAGAATATATGTGAGCAGTTATGCTGAAAAATTTGCTGTACAATCTAGTAATTGATAGATATACTAGTAGATACATAGTGTTGATGTAAACCAATGTAATGTTACCCTGACTACTTTTCATAGTAAAATTAAACAATATACATATTAATAAAGAGCTCTGATAGTCTACTTGCTATAGACTTAGTATCAGCTTATGATTCAAAGTAACTGTATAATTTTCACTATTTCTCATTAATTAGCCAATTATTTTGGATTTGTCTGCACGCTCAGTATACTTTCACTGATTATCTGAATATCATATAAGTTATTGGTATGATATAGCCTGTGCTATCATCTGGACTCAAAGTGGTACATAAAACTATGGGCAGTTCTGCTACTAGATGGGAAATAAAAGGCACTGACATTGTGTTCCAAAGGTGTGGAGGGACATACTTTCTGTGACACGAAATAAAAATATTTATAAATTTAGGTTTTTAATGAAAAATGTTGCATTTCAATATATTATTGTTTATGGTGCTACAGTAAAACAGGGCAGTGTTCATCTTAATGCTACTAAAAACAGTTTAAACAATAATAAAACAATTAATATTCAGTTGTTCTGTAAAGTTTGAACTTAATTTTAGACAAGCAAACTTTGTCTGGCAGCTTGTTTAAGTCAAATAAATTAGTCTTATTTTTATAATACAAATATTTGTATAAACCAATTCACTTTATGTTGACAATGAAGATTGCATACTTGCTTGCTTGCTTACCCATAGCAGCCAGTCACGAATTGCTGATCACAAATATAGTTTATATCAAGCCTTTTACAGTCTGCCTTGGCTCCTCTAATAGCTGGTATTTGGCATCATGCCAACCTTCCTGTGACTGTAAGAGATAGCATAATATGAGGAACCAGTTATTGACATTAAGTTCCTAATTTAGTCAGGTGGTACTCAGTCTAGTTTTATTATGCAATATGGGCCTTTGAAAGGGCAACCTGTCAAGTGAGCTAAGGTTGACTTTTGAATAATTAGGCTAGGGTTGTACTCTCAGTGAAACACAACTCAATAAGGTAGGACATAGCTGAGGAGGGGATAATTTTAAAGTGTGAAGCTTGATATGACTAAAAATTTAATAATATTTTAGCAAAGGCTAATGAAATAGCGAATTAAACATTTTGGAAGCTTTGTATGCAACAAGGAGTGAGGTTGCAGATTGTAGCCTTAGAACTTTGATGTAAAATTTACTTTGAACAAGCAGTCTTTCAAGACACTCTCAACAACTTAGCTGTAAGGAGCATTGGTACAGTTCTATGGCAGCGCAGTGATTGATATTTTTTCTTGAGAAAGATAACTCTTCAATCAGCTTTTCTTATAAGTGACTGAAGAATACAGTGTAAACGTTCAGATATATTATATAAAATTATATCAAAGAGTGTTGAAATCAGGAGTATGCTGAGACTGTTGGTTATACTTATCATGTTGTAGGTGAGGTAGTCTCAGAGCTGACAGACAGCGCTATTGAGAGTGGTTATGTGTTTGACATGGACATCTCTGGAAACAGACTAATTGTAGCTAACTACATTAGTAAGAACATAGCAGTCTTTCAGCTACAACCATAGCTGCTGCTTCATCAGTCTGAGTTGCTGCCTTCTTTTGTATAACAAAATATATTATTACTACACTTGTTATAAACTATAAACTGTTCTACAAATGCTAAGCTAGATGTACCTATCCTGGGGAATGGTTTCGATGGGACGGTTGGCTGCTCAGTAGAAACACAGATTCGCTGTAAGTTCGAAAAAGTTCAACGTTTCCGTCATCACGATTGTCTCCTTTTGCCTTTACTTTGCTCATTATGATTGGTTGGTTCATAAATAATATTTGGACTTTCATAAAATTTTTGGTTTTTCAACCTAATATTCCAGCAAATCAATTAATAATAATATTTATTTTGACAACTTTTTAATCCTCATCATAAAGCTATTCATGCTTTAAGAACGGCGATCTAAGATTATTAACAGTAGTAACTTTACAAGATAATGCTTCTCGTTGACTAAAGATGTGAATATGGCTTGGCTGCCTTACAATAAGCTGACATAGTGTTGATATTAGTAGACAAGTTCATTAAATTATATTATATGTCAATTTGACATCGTACTAGCTTTATCAACAATAACTTTATTTTAATTATTTACCTAGAGGTTTTTTTGTTTTTAGCACTTCCTGTTTCATGTCAACTAACGCAATCAAAACACAAATATTATGTTGTTGTATATTATAAGTCTAATTTCATATTACTAGTTCATTAACTGAGTATGTTATTATATTCAATAAAAAGAAGATTTGAAAAAGCCTTTGTTATTGCATTTCTACATATTTCAATCATCAGCTATTTTACAATCATCAGTATTTATTATTCTTAAGTCATCAGTATTTATTGACCCACATCTACTGCTGGTCTCCTAACAATGTTAGCCCGGAGGGGTTGTAGAAATAGTTTCACTTTCTTAGAGATAAACTTAAACAGAATTTGTAACATTTTCGCTAGATAGTATCAGCATTATTCTTCCATTGTAGTCGTTTTCTATATTAGAGGAAGTCTTATGGCTAAAATGTTTCAAGATTAAAATTGACAAAACATGATGGCCTGACAAAGCGAGTAGGATTCAAATCAATGGACTAATTCACAGAGAGAGCTCCTGACATGTTAAGCCTAAATTTGCTTTTGGCAGTGTGCCAAATCTACTAACAGAAAGTTGAAATTCGGTGCATACTCAAATTATCTTCTTCAGGAGTAGTATTTGTATTTGCTAATTTAAAACATAACCAGAGTGTTTTTATAAAAAGTAGCTAACACAAGCTTTTGAATCATTGATCTGTGCTATTAAACCTGATTTGGAGATGCTGAATTGAAGCTTTTCACTTCCGTAGTCATGACCATTGTGCTCAGGACACTATTTTTTAACTTAACAACACAACTTACCTAGCCTGTCTTGACAAGCTGTTGCTTTTGCGTAGTTGTCCCCCCGTCGAGCTGCGAGCAACAACAGCTTGTCACAAGACGTACTGCACCTGATGCATCAGCTGCACTTATAAGGAGTTGTTCTCTTTCGTCTACGCGGCTCGGCTGCGATGTTATTCCGGTCGCTCCATTGGTAATCATAACGGATTTCACGCAAAAATTTATGTAGAAAAATTAAGATAAGAACGTTTAACTGGCGACCCCTCTCTGCAGTAAACTTTATTAGAATGTGAGAACTTAGGCAACAACAGCGACTACACATGTCGTTATTTGTGCGCTCAGTCAGTTTTATTCCTATTTTTGTATCAGTCAGTTTTATTTGTTCTTATGGATTTTATTTTGAGTTTATTTTATTCTTAAGTTCTACTAAAGTTTATCACAAAAACTGGTCTATGGTTAAACGTTGTAATCTTGTTTTTTTCTACATAAATTTTTGCGTGAAATCCGTTATGATTACCAATGGAGCGACCGACATAACATCGCGGCCAAGTTGCGTAGACGGAAGAGAACAACTCCCTATATGTGCAGCTGATGTATCAGGTGCAGTACGTCTTGTGACAAGCTGTTGTTGCTCGCCGCTCGACGGATGGTCAACTACGCAAAAACAACAGCATGTCAAGACAGGCTACAACTTACCCTACAGGATGAATTTATTCGCAGAGTTATATTTCACGAAAATTGCCTATTCATGCATATTCGCGGATTAATTTATTCGCGGCTGAGAACTGTCACTCTCTATGCAGAGTTAACTATATTACGTCTACCAATAAAGTTAACCCTACGCATGAACGCATTGCTTGTTTCGTTTTTCAGTTAGCTTACAACTACACGTCCGGGTCGATCGTGCTAAGCTATACATTTTTTTGCTGCGTTCAGAGGTTTTCATGAATCATCCTAGATTTGGAGGCCTTTGATGAACCAACAATTTATGGTAATTAATGAGTTTTTCACATTTACTAAATTAGTTGAATTTTACTATGGTTCTTCGGTAAAACGCAATATTTATTTTTTCATATTTACCGCTTCATTATTTGTTTTAGCGTGAGAGAGAGATTTTTCATCATACACGAAAGCACAATGATTGCAAGGGTGGTAGATGTCATTCTTAGAAGATTACCAATCATTCAGGGAGGTCTTGAAATAGAGGTAGAAGTGACCTCAGCTGCTAACGAGGAAAATATATCTGTTTTAAAAATGAAAAAAACGCATTTACGAGCACAAATCTTTGGTCGACCGGCAGAACTTTGCAATAGTAAGCCACGAGGAGAGTTCTGATGATAACTTCCTTACCAGTCATGTAGTAGCAAGAGAGTTGCCTTTAACATCTATCCAATACAGTGACAGCGATATAGGGCTGTTATTACCAAAATATCTAGTCAGAGAGCACCATTACACACTAGAACAATGTATTCACTTGTCAAGAGTACCAGTTTAATTTTATTGCTAGACAACCGCTATATGGACTAAACTGTTTATATTTACTCCATTCATCGTTTGTAAAATTTTATTCGTATTTAAAATATTTTAATTGTACACTCAAGTTTGTAATAAATTATAATATATCTATACATAAGATATATAATTTAATCATGTTTGCTGCAGCGATATCAAGGCGTTGTCGGTGAAGGGGTCCAGGTTGACTGGTTGCATCTCTGCCAATATTCCTGCCTTGATGAATATTACTACTTGTCTCTAGTTTTCGTAATCGGAGTAGGTTGTTTCATTCTCAATCTGCAGTAAACACAAAAAAGAAAAAATATCAACGAGTGTTAAGGAATTGCTCAATCACGCATACACATTTCGCATATTTTTCAATAATTTTCCGTTTAATATCAATTGTCATCATTTGCTTTTTATTTGCATAATCTTTCATTTTACTGGCAAACTTTCAGTCTACGCACAGTACTTTTAATTCACATAATTCTGCACTGGAAATCGCGCACAAAAAGGTGGTACAAAAGTATAATTTGAGCAGTTGAAAAATACAGAGAGATGCTATTCTCAAAAAACACAACCGGCATACTTGGCAATTGACTTACGTGCTCGTATCTTAAACATGGCTCCTATGTTAGTGCTAATACCTGCTTAAAAGCTGGCTCGTATTTAAAATTTCTTGTACGTTGGAGCACTCGTAAGTTGAAGTACTACTGTACTACCACATCATAAACCAGAGCTACTTGCAGTAACGCTATTCAAATTAAGTGCATGGCTGGTTTTGGCCTTTCCATATCAGGTTAAAGATGTAGTCGCATCAAAAAAGTCAATTTAATGGAATCCAGTCCAATAAAAGGCTAAAAAATGAGCTACAATTTGATGTCAATTTTGTCTCTGTAGACCGATCCTGCCCAGAGATATATGCGTTGGAATGAGGTAATATTTTAAAGAGCTCATAATCCAGCGGGTGCTTTATTTGTGACATAACTAGTGATACATCTGAAAAGAGTGCACGAGCGATAAATATAAGGTCGCTTCATTAGCCATTCATCAGCACCAAATTTTTATGCATGTCATAAAAAATGTTATCACTCGTAAAACGCGTTGTCTGTGATCTCATATTTAAGGATCTAACTCTATTGTTATTGACATCGTTATTTACTTAACAAATTAACGTTGTTACTTCAATGAATTACTCGATCGACACGCTTTATTGAAAAACAACACAATGGTAAAAATTGCTGAAAAGTTACTGTGAAGGTGACTCCGAGTTTTCTGTGCATCAGGTGATTAAAGTGCTACGGAAGAAGATAGTAGAATTGAGGTAAATTTATCTTCCATGCAGAGTCTCCTATAGATATACTGTTGAGTATACATTCTGATTGTATTTCCCTGTTTGAGGTTATAATGTAATTTTCTGCGCTTGCAAAATACGTATGTACAGTGAGTTCTTGACGGCTTCATTTTAATCCATATCATCTAGCAAGCAATACAATTGTTTAGATTGATAAATATACTAAAGGTAATATTTTAGTACTCATTAATACATGTACTAGATAATAAAATTACAGGTTTTCGCTATCACTATTCATTGTTTCATAATATCTTTTTCATTTCACCGAGCTATATTTGCTTCAAATTTTCTGGGCAGTTTTATTTAGTAAATTATATTTATGATTTGACTTTATATGTTCATTTCTCACTTGTAGAAAGTGAAGAAAATCAATTGAGCAATGCACATCTTTAACTTCAAGAACCAAAGCTTCGAATCGTTGGCTTTGCATACTTATGTTTTTGTTAAACATTTATTCCTTTTTAAAATCACACTCGCAATCTATCCAACTACCAATTTTAAAACCTTCAATGAATACGCGTTAGAATTACATATATATGAATGACATATATTTATTGCAGTTGTTTTACTGATTACAGGATGTTTATGTGGTCCCACGAGTCGAAGCAGCTTTGTCGGTATGGAAACTGCCATAAATGGTAATAGAGAATTGAATGTGTGTTGCACAAACCATGATGTTTTGTTAGGGTTTGCTGCAGTAGATAACTTTAGCTTAGTGTATCAGCTGAAACTATGTGAATGGCAACGACTTGATGGATATTTTTAATAAAAGCTTTATGCCGAGATTACAACTGTTTTGCTTCTAAAAATTATATTATTAATTGCTTTGTCGAAGAGAATGCAAAACTTGATTTGCAGAACATAGAATGCATCATAGCCCCGGTGACACATGTGTGTAAATCTTTTCCGATAGATGAATTTATGAAGTGCAATCAGAGCTGAATGGACAGGCTTGACCATTTGTTCAATAATTGAATCAACTAATCGAATGTGACCAGTGAATATTTTTTTCTTCACATCGATACCAATGAGGACTCTATAATGTTGACAGTCGACGATACAGTGTTTATGACTTTTAGGATGTAGTAGGTTTTGCGACACATTCTTTTCAAAAACGAAACTTGCTTATTTTACTTACAGTAGTAAGAAACTAGTTTTCGGTGTGGGCAATGATGTACAGTACTGTAACAGCCTCAGTCTGAGGATAGGCGACAAGCATAATGTGAGCAGGGCTTTTAGGAGGCTGTATATTGTTAGTGTGGGTAGCGATGGAACTGTGCCGATACCAAGACCTTATTCTACATAGTATGCTTGACAGAATTACCGTAAACCGGTAGAATTGGTAGTCAGTACTAAAATGCTTACACAGTATTCCAAAAAAGCTGATTTAACAAGTTTTTAAATATCCTTTTTTGAGGCCTTTGAGACAGGTAATAACGTATCTCTAGCTGGATTAAAAATTTTATTGTAGCCGACACAGGCAAATACAAAGTAAAATATACGCCAATAGAGCCGCGTAGGACGATATCAATATGAGAGATGGAGACAGGTTGTATCACGTGTTACATCATTTTGGGCAAGCAGGGGCATGTTTTTTTGGATTGAAGGTTTTTACTGTGATCGAATTCTTTTGATTTTAATCTTTAAATATCTTGACAATGAGATTGCCTAACTCAACAAACAACATATCAAATGATAGACAAAGAAAAATACTTTCTATAAAAATCAACTCAGGTTTGACGCAACCACATATTTAACTGGCAAATAACCACAATTACAAAGCTCTTGCTAGCTATGTGGTAGAAATGCTGTTGATACGTTCTATTTTAGCAATAATTTTGGAAGCCATAAAAAATATTATATGAGTTTAAGCTGAACTTTAACTTTCTGTTAGTACGGTATGGTTACTACCAAAAGTTACACAAAACATGTCGTGAACTGTGCCCTGTGAAGTGGTCAATTTGAATATTCCTGGTCTAGCTGCAAACAATGTTAATAGTTGAAGGAAATTTCATCATTTCATTTCTAGCAATTGTTATGGTTTTTTTATGTTTGAGCTGATCTGACTGCCAGGAGGTTTTAAGGTTAGTTGGAACACTTCAATAAATAAAATGTGCAAAAAGCCGCCACTAATTCTTAACATGATAACAATTGATTTCAGCTAATGCTTATAAGTTGCAGTATTTTGTGTTTCTATACTGTCAGTCTCTCTGCAATTATAGAATAAATAGTCAGACACTTTCTTATCTGAACATTTTAACAATGATCAAGTTATGTTGATTTTAACCTTGAAACATTCTACACATCAAAATACTTCCAACATACAAAACAAAAAATTATTGAAAAAATACTGATGATTTTTGATAAAATCCTCTGAAATTTATTATATAAGTTTTACCTGTAGAGATGTGAAACTTCTTCTAGACCAATTTCACTTCAGGCCAAATGGTTATGAAACCAGCAGTACACAACTATACACAATACATAAGTCAACAAATACTGATAACTTTAAAATGGTTTTAGAGAATGAAATAAGTTATTTTGAGGGTTAAAATGTTATCAAATCAGAAGATACTATCAGATAATACGATGAAAATCAGATCATAAGCTATAAATCATATAAAATTCTAATTTTCTTCATGAATCTACCAATCACAATTAAAGTAAGGAAAGACAACTCTTCATTGCAAAATAATTGAGATTTTTATAAATAGCAAGTTATATTATTCTTTCTACTGAACCGTAAACAGCTTTAAACTTTTTTTCCAGTATCACGGGTGAATCTCTCTTAGCTTTCGCAGAGTAGTTTATGATTCATAATAAGAAAGAGAAGGCAACAACTCAGACTGATGAAGCAGAGGCTGTGGTTGTAGCTAGACTGCAAGACTGCTAAAGTCTTGCTATTTTTATTAGCTACAATTAGTCTGTCTACAGATATGTCCATTTCATAAACCAACTACTCTCAACAGCGCTGTCTGTTGGCTCTGAGACTACCTCCCCTACAAAATAATCAGTATAATTAATTACCTTCAACATATTCATGATTTCCACTCCCTTAACAACCTAGTTAAAATGATTTTAATTGAACACTGTATTAATCAGTCATTCATAAAAAAAGTTTTTTGAAGGAGTTATCCTTCCCACGCATCAATTCCTCCATTACTTAGTTTCCATAGAACTTTAAAAATTCTCCTTACAAGTAATTGATTGGAGGCATATTAAAAGACTGCATCAAAATATTTAGAGTAAAAACACCATCAAAGTTTTAATGCTACATCTGCAAACTTACTGCAGCAGAAAAAAACTCTACTTATTTTTCGTTTGCTATTTTATTATTCTTTGTGAGAAAAAGTTAATAATTGTTTTTATTCATAATGAACTTCATATTTTAACCTAGTTATTTCCCCAGCTATGCTATATCTAATGAAGTTGTCTACACTAATCTGAGACTTCAACGTGAGCCTAGCCCGATTACTAGAGAGCAAACCTCAGCTCACTTGACATGTTGCCCTCTTAAAGGTCCAACCCAAAAAGTAAAATAGACTATATATTGATTGACTGGACTGTAAACATGGTGTGAATAACTAGTGCCTAATATCTTGCAATATTTTATAGTCATCAAAATACTGGCAGGTTGCCAAATACCAGCTATAAGAGTGTGGTAAGGGGAGAGTGTAGATAACTTCTTGATATATACTATATCTGTTGCCTGCGGTTCAAGACAAACTAATATGGACACCAAGCTAAAATACAAGTTTCATTTCAGAAGTAAAATGAATAATCGATTTATACAAAGCTACGTATTATAGATTAAACCTACACTCAATTTAATTTTTTTCTAAACAAGCTAAAAGATAAAGCCTTCTTTTCTAAAGATCTGCTCAAATTTGACTTTGGGAATAAAAAGCAAACGATTAGAAATTATTTTAGTTTTTCTTGATCTTTTGCAGACAAGTTTTTATAAGGTATTTATACCAACTTATAGTTTATTGATTTCTGTCGATGTTGGTTTTTCTGTCTCTTCTAGTTCCTCCTTACCTCGGAAGTGTTGGCCTTTTTAAATGATTTTAGCTGTTATCTGCTGAAATTGGCGAATGAATTAACAAACTTGGCTACAATTGCATCCTTTCCTGCTTCTGCTGCTGCGCAGAGCAGAGGTGAGTGCAAATTATCTATTTCAGTTTGCATTTTAAAGAAATGAGGAAATGTAAGCTAGCTTCTAAAAGTTTCAATTATCCACGAAACTTTTAAATGACACTTTAGTTTTATCTGCAGTCTAAGCTGTTTCAGCATGTTTTTGTTTTTTTGTTATTTTGTTCTCATTGGAATTTTTGAAAATGTACAAAAATAACTGAAATAAAAATTAAGGCTTAAAGAGAGTGAAGAATATATAATTGCGCCAAAAATTAATAACTTACAAAATCATAAGCACTAAAAAAGTATACTTGAACACTCAACTTTGGGGCCTTCAGAAATTTAATTTGTGAGCAAAAAATTTGGATATTACCGTTTTTGCGACAAGAACGAGTATATTCAAATATCTGATAAATTATTTTATGCCAAAACTGTAAGTCAGTTATTTTGCAGCCGCTATGGATTCTATAAAATATGGCCTCGATGTATACACCAATATATAACAAATGAAAATAGTTTTTTTTACCATTTCATTGTTTTACGTGCAGTGTTATGATAAGGCAAATTTTGATCAGATTGGTCAATTCCCCACATGAATTTGTTGTCGTGCAAAATAACAGCTAGTTTGTAAACTCTATTCCCTTTATAATTTACTTTGCCTGTATCTGCGACTTCCATGTTTCTATGCATAGTTGAAATTAAACAATTTTTTTTTCTCTCCAACAGCCAACCATACTTTCTCCATTAGAAAAGCTTATTGTCTCACTTTTTTTAATTAATTTTCCATTACACATTTTAAAATCTTTGGGGAAACCTTTTCTGTTTGGACGCAAAGTTCCACAAACATGAGTATTTTGTTTTACAAGTTCAGCTGCTAACGCTGATGAATTATAAAAATTATCCATAGATAAAAAATGACCTAAATTTATTAATTCACTCAATAATTGCATGACTATGTTGTGAGCGAGTTCTCTACCAGTTTCTTCGGCTTGCTCCCGCTCATCATCAATGTACACATACAGCTTGTGCACATAGCCAGAAACAGCATCGTAGAGAGCAAATAACTTTATTTCAAATCTAGATCTTTTAGATAGAATATACTGTCTGAAGCTTAGTTGTCTTTTCCAAGCCAGCAAGCTTTCATCTATAGATTTAAATTTACCAGACAGCAAAACAGAAGATGGCAAAAATTGATAGTCACTTATCATGGCAAAATTATTTTTTAATTTGCACAATTTATTGCCCGCAGGGTTTTCGGAATTTTTAGTGAAATGTAAACTGTTTAAAACTATTGAAAACCTGTTTCTTGAAATCATTCTACTAAACACTGGCGTAAATAACAAATGATCGGTAGACCAGCAAAACAACAGAGTAGGCTTCTTGAAAATACCCATAGGCAAAATTTAACCAAAAACTGGCCAAATGTCTTTTTCATCGACAAGCTGCCAGGCATCACCATGTTTTTGAAGGCCATATCTATTTGTTTCATTAACTATAACATTCATGATGGCCAATGTAATAACCAACTTTAAATAGCCAAAAATACTTATCTATCCAGGAATTCTGCTTCTTACACCTGCCAAGCTGTCATCAAAATGAAATTATTTGGGTTTAAAATCAGCTCCTCTTTGAAATTCGTCATGACTCCCTCATTCAAAGCCGGCCGTTTCACTCTCACTTTCGTGCTCCGATTCAATCTGTTGTTCTTCTTTTTAACTTTCATCATCTTTTTTACATTCTTCTGCACTAAAACCCTCTGCTTCACTATCAAACCAGTCAATCTTTTCCTGCAAACAAATCATTTTATCAGCGCTTGAAGTATCACGTCCGTTCATGATGATCAGCTTTCTCTAAAGGACGCTCAACTTCTAACGACGTGTTCTTTTTGCACCTGCGTATAAGGGACTAATTATAGCCTCAAAATAGTAGTGTGATATCTTTTAAAACTCCTAAAAATATCAATTAAGAATTTTCAGTTTGTAATTTGCGTGTATGAATGTTGCCTTGAAACTAAATATAGAATATCTTATTTTGTCAAAAATAATATTATTGTTGTCAACATTTTCATAGGACTAGCAAGTAAATATTTTCAATTTATTGAATACTTTCTACAACTTGAGTAAAAACTGTCACCTGCTACAACTAAATACAAGCGCACAACATATTTATTAAGAACTGCAGGCTACTAGTAACTAGGCAACTGATAAACAACAGGCAACTAATAGAGGCATGGTCTCATACGCTACTTGAATGGAGCAAATCAAATCTGTATTTTTAAAATTAGAAGATTCAAAATATTAAAAACACTGATGTTAAGTACTTATCGATTTGTAAATATTTTAAATTGATTAAGGGTTGTTATATTCCTTAATTTGTAATTGTCAAGTCTAATCAGTGATGAGGCTGAGCAATGACTAGGAGTTATGTCCTCCTACTACAGCTCATAATTATTTTAATATTCAAGAGATGAAATACGCAATTATTAGGCTTAATGTTAGTAGATAATTAGGTTAAAAATAGATCACAATTCAATACAATAACAATACATTCTAAATTTTGGTTAAGTTACCCCGCAACCAAACAAGCGGAGCAAATTTTTGAGACTTTTTATGATAAATGTATGTGCACACAGCTTACGAAAATTATTCATCAACAACGTCGCAAATCCTTGTATTGAAATCTCATCAACAATTTTAACCATTTTTTGTAGAGTTGTTAAAATATAATGACAATACAAAACACATAGAAGCCTATTTGAATATGTTATCAAGTCTTTGAAAATTGTCTACCTATTTCTAAACCTTACCCATTTGATCGGATTATACACAAATAGACAGATTAATTTGGCTGAAAATCTTTATTAAAACTGGTCAAGCCCTACTCCTATCAAAAATAAGACCGGCAAACAAAATTCCGAGCGACAGAGAATAGAACCATTAAGTCATGTGCACTTCACGAAAAAATAAAGTGCACATTTCACCAGTCTATAGCGTTGTCAACTTGCCGAAGGTTTCTGTAATTAACGTATAAGTAGAGAAATCGTTTCTTTTTTGCCGGTTTCCATGTAACTGACATTTTGGAAACTTTTCAGTACTTTGTTATTCTAACTGATGCCCAAAGCAGTATAAGTAAAGGAAATGACAAGATATTTTTTTCTAACAATTTTTATGAGATTATTACAATATTTAATTATAAGTTTGGATTACTATTGAAGTTTCATAGTCATACTAACAACATTAATGATGCGCAATTACTAATTATTACTGTAATTATTTTTTCTAAATAGTTTGGTTAAATAGACTTTCTAAAAATCTATATAAATATCACAACTTCTTGACATTGTTAGCTATGCCGCTTTAAAATGAAAACAAAATTTTGCATTGATTTTCTATTATTACTGTATTACTATATTAATAATATTGGTTAGTCTAGAAATATCAGTGCATTTTTTTATAATATTGCATTTCTCCTATTGCAGGGGGAGAGATATAAACATAAATAAAATCTTTTACTTTCATTATTTCTGTTTGTGATGACTACAAACTTTTTTAAATATGTTTTCTAAAAATTAATATAAATATCACAACTTCTTGATATTGTTAGCCATCAGGTTTGTAATTGTAAGCAACATTTTGCATTAGTTTTCTATTATTATTATTATACTAAAAATATTGGTTATTCTGACAATATTAGTGTTTTATTACTACTAATATTGGCAAATATTGCATTTCTCCTATTGCAGGGAGAGATATATAAACATATAATATTTCTTTTCATAATTGCTGTTTGTTCTATATAATAACACCCACACACAGTACATTGTAGCTATCATTGCAGTTATCACATTGCACTGCAGTGCCATTTGACTGTTAATATTGCATTTCTCATCCATCAGTACCCTTTTTTTTTTCCAATATCACTTTGGTTGTGGGTTGTATGACAGGGGAATTTCTAGTAGTAAATAGCTTTGTCATATGAAAGCATAGTTTATGAGTACCAATTTGCGATAAAACAATATGAGGCGAAATGATAATAATATTATTTCCAATATTTAAATGTTATGCTATTTATATATTTTATGCTACAGCCCACAACCAAAATGATATTGGAAAAAAGAAAGGGTACTACTGGTTGAGAAATGCAATATTCGCAGCAAAATGGCACTGAAGTGCAATAGGATAACTGCAATGGTTGCTGAATGATAGTTCTAATGTACTGGGTGTTATTATGTACAACAAGCAACCATAATGAAAGGAAAAGATTATATGTTTATATATCTCCTTTGCAATGGAAAAAATTGCAATATTAGAATTAAAATGGCAAGCTGTTGTGTACTATACACAGTTTGAAAGTTGGTTGTGTTGAATGCAGAATGGTTTTGACAGCGATGTTTAACCAAAGTGAAGAAATGGAGCATGATCACAGAAAGCATGGTTAGGCCGGGTGTGTGAGATTAAGAGTTATCTACGCTAGCAGAAGAAAGAAATTCTGACTTATTCTGTAAAAAAAATTTGATTCTAGCCTAATTACGGCAGGCTTAATGGTCAATAAACTGAATGCATGTTTACCATTAGTGAAAAAACATAGTTTTGAGAAAACTAGAGTTAAAGTTGGAAAAATTAAAATCACTGCACAGTTTTGTTTACATTTCAAAACGTCCTATAGGAACCAATATCAAGAAGTTGTGATATTTATCTAGGTTTTAGTCTTTAAACGCAAAAAGATTATGCTGACTTTGAAAATATAAACAGGTTTTTGTAGGTTGTCATAAATAATTGTATATCTATAAGAAAATGTAGGCCTGTAACTTAATTTTGCAAATTTTTAAAACGGCTTGGCAGTACCGGGTATATTGAGCACAGCCAAACTGTCATCAACAACATCTTTAGCAAAATAATAACAGTAACATATTGCCCAACATCGGTCACTATATACTTCGATCTTGTAAAATTGGAATGATTATTCTTATAATTAAATCTTATAATAATTTTCTACAATAAAATAATTATTCTTATAATTTAATTTTGTTATAATCCTATAATAATTGTTAGAAAATCATCATCTTCATTTCCTTGACTTTCATAACTTTTGATATCAGTTGGAATTACAAAGTACTCATTATAAGTGTCCAGAATGTGAGTTACTTTGAAATCGGCAAAAAGAAACAATTATATTTCAGTACTCCCATGTTAATTACAGAAACCTTCAACAATTGGACAATGCCATAGACTGGGGAAAGGTTCACGTTTTTCAAATGAAATGCACACAACTTAATGGTTCTAACTCTCTGTTGCATAGCTTTATTGGCGTTTCCTTTGCCAGTCTTAATTTTGATTAAAAATGGCTTGTCAGGTTTTAATGGCGATTTTACGCCAAATTAATCTGTTTAGTTATGTATTATCCAATCAGATGGGTAAGTTGTAGAATACCGTCTGCACTTTACAAATACTTGGTAACATATTTAAATAGGTTTAGATGTGTTTCTTATAGTTATTATACTTAAATGACTCCATAGAAAAATGGTTAAATTGGTTGATGAGATTTGGGCACAAGGGTTTGGGACGGTCGTTCATAAATAATTTTCAAGAGTTGTGTACACATATGCATTTATTATAAAGCTCCCAAACACTCACTTGGCCTGTATTTTGTCATGGAAATATACGCAAGTTACTGTTGTTCCCTGCTCAACTTTTTACTCCATTTCCATCTCAACAATTGACATGGTGAATTATCAATTGCTAGCTCACAGTATTTGTTGTAGTCAATGTATAAGCTAGTCATCTATTCACTAGTAAGTTTAAAAGTTGACTTGCAAAAAAATTCACATTACAGTTACTTGGTATCAAAAAATACACCATGTCTCACTTTGTTATATCGTAAGTGACAAATATGTGGAAATGTGATTACAACCTCCTAAAAGCTCAAAAACGAAAAGCCGCCATAGATTGGAATCTCTTTATTTCGATGACGTAACCACAAATTTTGGTTATCGTCTTGTCATGTACATGTATGTTCTTACGTGAATTAAAAGGCCAATACAAAGCTCAATATAAAACTCATTGTAGTACTAGTTTATGACAAACACTTCGAGTTTTCCGAAGACCCTTTATCAAATATAGATGCTCGCTACTTTACAGTTTTGTTTCGGCATTATTCAATCGTCAAGTCGTCATGTGATCATGTGACCCAACACTTCGCAAATAATTTTTGCAGAACTTTTTGATTATCACAGGAGACCAGCAGGCTCGTCATGATTATCAGACAATTATATGTACTCCTTCGAGCTAAGGTTAAAAAGTTTAACGATTTTTTATGGTAAGCTATAAGATATCAGTGCTAAAAGTGACAGAATTACAATGACAATAAAACATAGGCGTAAGAACAATAGACATAGTTTTAATGAATGCGTGAAGTATATTTGTGAAAATATTTTGATGAATTAGGTTGCAAGAAAGTGTAAACAGAAACCATCTCTCACAACTACATCACATTCGAGCCATTTTGGAAAGGGAATCCAAACTATGGTGGTCTCGTTTGGCTGCGATTTTCGGTTCGTTTTTGAGCATTTAAGAGCTTTTAATCACCTTTCAACATGTTTTGCAGCTACAACACAACAGATTAAGACATGGTGAATCATTTCATATCAATTAGCGGTAAAGTGAATTATGTTGCAAGTCAACCTTTAAGTAAATATGTTAGTATAGACTTGATAGTAACTACATTGGCTGTATTACTAGGTTATTCAAGCCTAATAACCATACTAAAACAAAGAAAGTTATATGAACTAATGGTAGATGCAGATCACTGTACACACAAAGCTTTATTATCACACTGCCTAGCACAATGCCATACTGGGACGAAAGGTATGCACAGTTTGCTTTATGTCCGCTAGCATTATTGATTATGCTTATCATCTCCGGTCTCCTAGGCTTGTAGGCTAAGAAATGCATTGTGTGAGCAGTTTCATTTCATACGTATGTTCAGTCGCGCTCCAGCAAGAATATAACGGTAGTACCCTTTGACTGGTGGGTAAGGATATTTCTTACTTTTACATGTATTATATACCACAGCTCTAATCTGAAAATACTTACATATATTACTAAATATGAGGAAGCACTTGCAAAACATTCAACTAATTTAGGGTTTGGTTACAATTAACAATGATAATCTGTGTGAAAACCTCTTTACTGCTGGTACTTTATTGAAGTAACTTCAGTAAATGAATGCGTGACTTTGAGAGTAGTTGAGCTGGCTGGTAGTATTTTGCATCCACCATCAATATTGCTGTAATGTGGCATGTTTTAGATCACTTGTATGGATGTCATATAAAGTTTTTCATTTGCAACATACACTTCTACTACCTCAAGCGTATATATAGTGCTTAAGATAATTGCATCAAATTTAGAAACTTCTCAATATTGAAATTATTGATTTCAAAGTAGCACACAGAGTTTAGGTTGTAGTTTTACAGATGAATACAAATTATAGCAGTGAATAAAGTATTTTATATAAAATAATTTGAAGTTTCGATGCATAACTTGTATGTAAAAACTTACTCTTTAAACTAATGGTATTTGAAATACATCATTTTATTCTCCCATAAAAACAAATGGAAGCAGGAACAGACCTAAAATACGTCTGAGGTTGACACACACACACACGCACGCACGCACGCATGCACACACGAGTGATCGCGTGTGTGCATGCGTGTGTATGCATGTGTATGTACACTATGTGCGTGTGCGTGCGTGCGCGTGTGCGTGTGTGAGCGTGTGCGCATGTGTGCGTGTGTGACCGTTTGATTTTATCAACTATTAGAAGAACAACATTAAACAAAAACGAAGATATAGCTGCGATGTCGATTAAGTGAGAAAAAATGAGTGAAAGCCTACTTTCTCAGGATAAAGGTTTGAAGAAGCACATACCTGCAGAAACACTGTATATAGTCGAGGCGCTGGTAGAAAGAAGCTTCAACAATTTGGCTTCTAAGTTAACATGTTTGGCATATTTCAACAAAATTTGATGAGTAGGTCTCGACCAGTTTAGAATTAACAAGTAGCCAATAATGTTTTCTTTAAAGCTATTAGTTGCGGAACTATTTTGTAAACCTATTGGAAGACCATTATAATATCTGAAATGCTTGTTTCAGAAATTGTGGAGGAAGGTAGAAAGCAGGCTTTGTTTTGTTTAGTGTCTTATTTTTGCAATAATTTTTATTTAAAATGCTGTATTTGCTCTTTCTTAAACTTGTTAAGGTTTGGAATTCATTAAAAGTCTCAAAGTAAATTATTTTTAAATTTGAACCAAATATTTATTAAAATTGTACTTTATATGAATTAGTAGTTTTATTATTCATTAGGTAATCTAACAGTGTGTTGATAAAAGTCAGGGCAATACAATTGGTATTATCTTATCTGTTGCAATCATTTAATTTTATTTGTGAAAGTTACTATTTGGCTTTTCTAAAAGTAGTAAATTATTAGTATATATGACATACCTAGCCTTGTTATTTGCTGCTTGGTTCCTAAAGGTTAGACAAGTTGATCTGCATTTTCTGCTTTCGGCCTCACAGATCTTCTTGGCAGCATGATGCAACATGTATGAGCTTTCGAATGACAAAACACTCACTATTAGTGAACAGTTGGAGTTGTGCACACATGATCCATATTTAAGGCTTGTTTACTTGATCTTGCACAAGCTAGGCATGATTATGATAATAAATGTCATGGTGAGAAAATCATTGATCATGTCTGGTATTAACAATTTTGAACTTATTTGTATGTGCAAACAATTTTTTGCTAAAGTTTTACGTCATAAGCCTTATTAGCTATCGTAAATTTTAACATATTGTTCATATAATGCATGGTGACGTGGCAAGTTTCTGAATTGTTTGTCTTTGGTACTAAATTTATCTTACTAAAATATGTTATTAGCAGTCTAGTAGCTAGTGCTTATGGTAGCGAGCAGTCGCGAGATGACTGCACAATGTAAAATGTAATAAGAACTTGTTTATTTTGTCCTGTAATAGCGACACTTGACATTCTTTTTCATGCAGCTTCATGCTTTCTCATTAGGAGCCAACCTTGCAATTAATATTTGCTATAACCATAAGGTTTATTGTAACTAATTGAATATGAGATTTCTCATCATGTTAATTGCAATTAAAATTAGTTTGTAAGACCAACAACGGCCCTCTTGTGGTTCAAGTCAGTGACCTACTGTAAGTATCATATGTCAGTATACTAACCAAAACCAAACCTACAGTATAAAAAGTAAAACAAAAGTCAAATCTTCCGTATAAAAACAAATCTCACAAATGTTACATTAATTGAAAATCTTGCTGGATTGGTGGAATATTGTAAAACATTATTTGATTCTGTTAGCACAGCCGACTGGTTGCTGTCAAAGTCAAACGGTGTTCTGATTAACTTTTTTGAAATGTTTTTGTTATAACACAAAAATTGGTTTTTGGCTGGCTTAGCCCTATGGTGTAATCAGTTGATGTTTAAATAATGAACTCACTCCACCCGAGTGTTTATCAACTGTTAGATCCTGTAAGTGTAGTTCGTAATATAAATTATTGAATCATATTTGTAGTTCTTGCTATGGCTAACATGGAAGAGATTGTGCCGCCTGCCGTGGAATGTGGTTTCTGTTTGAGACAAGGAGTAGCTCTGCCAAATCCTCGTCAACTTACCTGCAACCATGTGCATTGCCTTGAGTGTCTGACTGGCTTCTATGATGAGAATAACATTCTGATTTGTCCATGGGAAGACTGCAGGTAGGTTGCTGAGTGAATACATTTTAACATTTGATTCAGGTTGTAAAGCATGCCAAGTTTGTCTATATCAGGTTGTTAACAATAACTCTGACTGGGCATTTTCTTGAACTATCGTTTCAGAATATTAATCTGCACAAAGCCGACATAGGCTAAATACAAGGACTTCAAAGATTTACTGAGAACTGCAGGCTATAAAGTAAACACCGCTTGGGATCTTTGTACAAACTTATCAGTTCAATGATTAGGACTCCTGGCTATTATTAGAAGCAGGCCTAGTGCAAACAATCAAATACAGTGACACGGCTTTAGACACTTAGGCAATGCACTAATAATATGGGTATAATCACAAGTTTCACTGAGCTAAAGAAGCCAATGGTCAATGTTTCAGAAATTAACAAGCACTAAAATTTCAAGGTTTGCAGTGACAAGTGAAAAGTGAAATGTGCGTAAAAGAAGTGCTGAGAACCATTGCACAAATTTTTGCGGTTCAACAATTAGGACATCTGGCTGACGCAGCAGGCTTCACGCCAGCTCACGCATACAGTCAGACACATCAGCATTGCCTAAAGGTCCGTACACACTATCACTCAATTCAATGAGAAGCTGTGCAATTGACCACAATAGTAGACTGCTATGACGTCATGTTGTGATGAGCGGCCCACGTAATTGCTGCTAGCGAAGATGTTATGGACTTTTAACATGTTCAATTTTGACAAAGATGGTCAAAACTGTTAACATATTGATTTGCTGTTTGTTGATCGCATCGGATCCCATTTCAACAGTTGTGAAGATCGGTGTCAATTCATATTTGCAAGCAAGGCGAAGAACTACGCTCAGCTGATGAATTGCATAATCAGATAACTAAATGATAACAAAAGCACCACGATATCACCGATGCGATTTTGTAATTTCTAAATGGTTGTTGATCCCCTACAGTTAATCGTTCATAGTGTGTACACCTTATCGTTGGTGATGGTATTAAAATAGCTAATTATGGTACTCCATCGTACGGCTAAACCTTGATTTGAGCGATAGTGTACAAGCCTTTAGTGGTATAGAGAAAGTGCTGATAATAGGGGTATAGTTACAAGTATCATTGAAGCAGAAGAAACCAAGTCTGTGTTTTTAAAGGCTTAAAAGCATGTGAGTATATTGACGATTTGAAAATGATGTGTACGTAATCAAAAATGGTTAGTGTATTTTTTCAACTTCATAAAATATGGATAAATTTTACCTCCATTTTCAAATAAATAAGAAAAGAGAAAATGAAATACAAAACTTTGTCAAACAGAAAATGGTCTCTTCAGAACCATTTCCTTTTTAAAATGTTTTATATTTTAAAGATGAAATTGATATTACTTATTGAAAAGCATTGACATGACATTTTGTTGGTAAACACAGGATTCATAGTAAACTCATTGATTAAATAGGTTTAGTAGGGTGTAAAAATTGACTCACACTAGTAAGATGATAGAAAATCGTTCTTGCTGTGAAACCTGCATAACTTTTGCTACAACGAGTCTTTAGTACATGAAAACACCAAATAAAAATGTTGAATTTCTTTACTTTATGACTTTGAACAGAAAAATAAATTGAATTTGCGATGAACGGCCAGTGTAATTGTTGCTAGCGATGCTGTGATTGACTTTTACCATGTTGAACTTTGACACAAATGATCACTACTATCAGCTTCTTGATTGGCTGTTTGTGGGTGGCATTTGATCCAATTTCAACAGTTATTACGATCATTGCCGATGTCATTTAAAAGGATGTCATTTCAACTACACTCACAATGAATTTCAAAATAAGATTTTTAAAAAATAACCAAAGCACCCACCATATCAGGAATGCTGCTTCAAATTTACTATAGTTGGTGTGTTAACCATTGCCAACAGTGAATAACTCATAGAGTGTACACCGTATTGTTGATGATGACCTCAAAACAGTGATATGAGTAATAGTGTGCATGAGCTTAAAGAGTTAAACTTATCTGTTCATTGATCAGAATGTCTGGTTATAGAAACACACCTAATGCCTGATAATGTAAAAATTCATATACAAGGACATGACCTAAATGTCCTAAAGGATTATTACCTTAAATAGATCACTTCAAGTTTAGCAGTTGTACATATGAGTTTGTGTACCAACATACTAGTAATTTCAGATGTGTATTACAATGAGTTAGTTTGTTGAAATCAATTAAAATAACCATCTAGAGGGCAATAGTGATAGTTGGTCAATGATTGTCAGATTATGTGATCTATAATGTGTTCAGAACATAATTAGTTGAAGAGAAACTAGTAACAAAGCAACTCATCTATATTTTTATTTTACATATTTTCCTCAAGTGTTAATAAATAAACGTGTTCTCCACTTCCATTCTAAAACAAAAGCTTGCACAATATTTTAGTAGATTTCTTTTTGATAATATCATAAGTTTTTCTTTTATTTGCGATTGGTTGTGATGTTTGAGGTGTATTACTACCAGAATGTTTGATAAATTCAAGTCAAAAAAATTGTATGCGGTAAAAGCTCAAAGCAAATCAAAAGGTTATAATAAATATATAACCTCAAAGCATTAGACATAATAGAGACGCGTAATATTGCAACTTAAACTCAATAGCAATATCAACTATTGCAACAGCATTAACTAGTGATGTAATTTCTCACATATTTTCTGCAAATTATAAAAAATACCAAAACTTTGGAGTAAGATATCTTAAAAATCTGTGCAAGTTCCATTTTTGCCCTCTCTCAAGATTCGTTAATTTTAACATTAAAACATTTTGACTGTCAGATTACTTCAAACGTCAAAAACAATGCAAATTGTAAAAAAATATATACCAATACTTTTGGGTAAGATATCTTAAAGTTAGGTGCAAGTTCTACTTTAGGCGACCAAATAATAGGAAAATGAGGAACAAAATTTAATCCTACAGAAAATACTTATGAAGCTGATAATTAAAGCTGTAATTAAATTAATACTTTTGGTAAAACACATAAGCATGTTATTCAATGCAAACACAAACTAACAACTTATTCGGCCTAAATACGATGTTTTGTTAGCAAATTAGCATTTAGCAATCAATTATATATTGTATTTCAAATGAATAGTTTTGGTATATCTGCTGAATATTCATGAAAGGTGTAAAACCAGCCATAAATACAAATACTAAACGCTAAATACAATTATTTTCCCTTTCAAAACAGCAGTATAGGCAGCCAAAACCTTGCTAAAAGCCTTGAGCAGTAATCAGGCTTTCTGGCTTTACAAAAATGTCTTAAAAGTTGACTTGCAATAAAATTCACATTACAGTTATTTGGTATCAAATTATTCACCATGTCTTACTCTGCTGTGTTGTAGGTGCCAAATATGTGTAAATGTGATTACAAGCTCTTAAAAGCTCAAAAAAGAACAGGTAATCGCCGCCATCACCAAAGAGCCATAGTTTGGAATCTTTTTATTTCGACGAATACTCAATGTTGTGACTGTTTTGACATGTGATGTTAGCGCTTGAAATAAAAGGCTGATAGTAGAACGCCTCGTAGCCCTAGTTTTTGACAAACACTTCGGGTTCTACCAGAAAGCCTGTATCAAATATAGATGTACGCCACTATACAGTTTTGTTTTAGCCTGGTCTAATCATCTAGTCGTAATCAGATCAGGTGACCAATACTTCCTGCCAAATGGCGCGAACAACTTCTGCAGAATTTTTCGACTAGCACAGATGACCAACAGAGTTATCATGTTTAGCAAATGATGATATGCACTCCTTCGAGCTAAGGTTAACATATTAAAACCATTTTTGTGGTAGGTTTTGAGTTACCAAGGCTCAATGTGACAGCATTACAATGATGATGAAATAGGCGCATGAGGGCAATAGGCATGGTTTTATTGAATGCATGAAGTATATTTGTGAAGATATTCCAACAAATGAGGTTGTATGAATGTGTAAACAGAAGCCATTGTGCTCAACTAAGTCCTGTTTCATTTGTTTTTGAAAAGGATTCCAATCTACGACAATTTCGCGATGACTGCGATTAAATGTTCGTTTTTGAGCATTTAGGAGCTTTTAATTACGTTTCCATATTTTTTGCACTTACAACACAGCAGAGTATGACATGGTGAATCTTTTGATACCAAATAACTTAACACTTTCAAGTCTGGTCGCTTTAGTACAATCCTACCCCCAGTGGCTGACTGCTTTTGAGGTTTTCCATTTATATAGTATGTCTACCGTAATGCTAGTAAAGCTAGGTATGAGCACACCATTGTGGAGCTGAAAACATGAGCTTTCATATCATACTAAATATGAGTTTATTCTGCTAAATGTAATCTATGTAACTTCAGGACAAAAATGCCTTTTCAAACCAAAAATGATATTTTTCGTAAACAGAGTACAAGGTATTGCTTATTGCAGTAAATACTTTGATTGTCTTTTATTTACTTTTATTGATGTCTGACATGGCATTTTATTATTTTGCATTGGGCCTATGATAAGGCAAAAACAGTCAGCACATAATTGTCTGTTTTAGAATTGCTCTCGCTTATTTCCAGTTTGAGGTGATCATCATCAATCATATCCATAGGCATTTCACTATCTGAATTGGATCAACCACCAACTATCCTATCCGCTTCATTATTGTAATCTGATACAATTATAATGGTTTTGTAGCTATTCTTTATAAATGTATGAATAGCCCACAGCTTGCTTCCAAAATTGGTCGGTTGGAGCAAGGGTGGATTGAAAAAGGAAGAATGTCCCTCACACCCCACCCCTTCAATCCCCCACCCTTCAATCCCCCACACCCTACCCTTCCTATTTTCCATACCCCAGTCTTCCTTTCCCCAACAGAGATGAGGGGTGGGAAATATTTGCATGTAGAATGTAAAATATCCTACTTTGCAGGAGTACACCTATAGAAGCAGTTTTAGAACTAGTCTAGTAATCTACTATTTTTAGCCAGTAGTCATTTACATATCCAATAATAGTTTGGCCAAAGCAACTAATCATATAAGATGCAGTTTGATCAAAGATTGGGCTAACAAGATGAATTACAGCTGCATATCAGGAATCTATCAATGAATGACTCTAAATCATCCATTAGTCAAGCCATTTCTTGACAAAATAAATGAAGTGAAACTGCACTGACATCTTTTACTCACTCATGCTGTGATTTTCATTCACTGTGACTAATTCTGAGAGCATTTTCAATTTTACTCACCTTCCTCATCATCAGAGTCATCTACATCTACTTAACTATCACTGTCATTTACCAACTCATCAACATTTACAGCTATTTCTTTGATGTAGACAAATTCCTAGCAGTTTTCTCAAACTTTAAAAAAAAACTGGAAAAAGTTACAATTCTGACATAGCCTGAGGTTTTTGCAAATATTTCCAGTTTTATTTAACATAGTGGCAAAAATTTTTTTTGTACACAAAGCTAAAAATCAGGGCTATAAGAATATCGGCAGTATTAGCCGATCCGAGGTCAATAACTAGTACCATGTACTAACATAACCGTGCTCGAATTATTTCGATGTCAGCCACTTGGAGAGGGCAACTCCAATTGAAATAATTCGATGTCAGTCTTGGAAGTGTTAAATGTGAACTTTGTTGTAAGTCAACCTTTAACACTCTTTCTTATGTAATGAATATATAGTGCAGTGAAAAGTGGTATGCATACAAATGACTGAAAATATAGGGGCCTCCAGGTGCACTGGTATTTTTCATTTTTGTGGTTTCTAATATATTTCTATCTATCGTCTATTGGTACGATAGTACACTTGGCAGCCGGCAATTGTATAACACGATATTACTAAAGGCCGTCTTACCTGCTGAGTCTGAGCTTTACACGGTTGCGGCGTCAGTCGGCTTTTTGGTGCCAGCTTTGCACTAAACTCTTCTCCATTAGACACTTTTGAGCTATCTACTCAGAGACCAACTGTGATCAGAGCTGGCGCTGTGGCTCACCGTACTCCAGTCGCCAGACTTCAGTCAATGTATATGTGAAGACTTCTTTAAGTAGCTTTTGTGCCCATATTGACATTGCTGCTTGGAAAACCAACTCCTTCTAACAGCAAACTTGTTCTAACAATTTTATTGATTTCTTCTCTTGCCACCAATAGAGAGGTTCATCGGCTGCAGGGCGTTCTAACATTTGGCTCAGTTCAGGCAGAGGACTTCTTGGCACGTTTTCTGAGCTGGGTGATACGTTGTTTAGCTCCTCAACACAATCATTCATCTTGACAGGATGGAGTTTAGCTTGCTGTTTACGTGCTCCAGGTTGGCGGAATTGTGGAGAGACAACTGAAAATAGCCCACTCAGCCTCAGTTCTGGCGACTCAATCTATTGTTTTGATTAGCTTCTCTTAGGCACATGTCTTTCCACACTACCTGATTTGAGTTTCGGATCCTTTGTGGCCCAGCATGCTCGAGTAATTGAAGTAGTACTTCGTTTCATTGGGAGGTAGGCAAGCCATTTTCACTTCTCTCAAAAATCTGGGCACTTGACTTCAACAATGTGGTAAACAGCACTATCACACTTGCCACATAGAATTGTGAGCAGCAATGGATGGATCTTGCTAAAAAAAAGTTTGAACAACATCATGTTTAAGTTCTGTTGCAGATAAACCAGTGATAATGCTAAGAGTTTATTAGCCCAAATTGGACTTATTCTATAGATTGTTAGTTCAAGTACAATGCATTGTTAACTAATAAGAAAAGCAAAAACACAAATCAAAAATTTAACTTCTAGAACCATTTTAACTATGTTACATAAATTATAGGTAGGTTTTGTATTATTGATTTGATATAAACACTTTAATTGCTAGCAGTGCCATATGATGTCATTACTGCTCAAGTGGACAATATTTTAATACTGTCACTTCATCAGGGTTTTGAAAACCTCTTTGATAGATTTTAGCCGTTCATAAAGCATGCATTACGAGCCGGAGTTATAATATTTTTAGAGCCTCACCTGCAACCAAATTCAAATTGCCGTTATTTGGTATCAAAAGATTCACCATGTCTCAAGCTGTTGTGTTTTAAATGCAAAATATGTGGAATTGTGATTAAAACCTTTTGAAAGCTCAAAAACAAACGCTTAATCACTGCCATCATAAAACCCCCATAGATTAGAATCTCTCTCCAAAACGGCTCAAATGAGATGTAGATGAACAAGATGGTTTCTGTTTACACTTTCATGCAACCTCATTCGTCAAAATATTTTTGCAAATATACTTCATGCATTCAATAAAACTATGCCTATCGTTCTTACGCGTCCATTTCATCCTCATCGTAATGCTGTCACTTTCAGCACCGATATTTTATAACGTACGTCGAAAATTTGTTTAATTTTTTAACCTTAACTCAAAGGAGTACACACATTGTCTGATAAACGTGACGAGCCTGTTGGTCACCTGTGAGAATCGAAAAGTGCTGCAGAAAATATTCGCGCTGTTTGGTACAAAGTATGGGTTGCGTGATCAGACTACGACTAGATGGTTAGACCAAGCCGAGACAAAAGTTCTGTAAAGTAGCCAGCATCTATATAGGGGCAGATTAGAATACATGGACATGGAGGTTACTTCGACTACTCCCTATATCTAGAGTTTTGTCCTCTTATCTTGGTAATTCTGCCATAATCCTTCAAGCCAATCAGCATCAAGGTCACGGTTGCCATCTTAGGTCAAATCATACAAATACTCTGAGCTGTTGAGGTAGATTGTCTTATGCAGGACATTTTTTGTTAAATTTCTTGATTTCAAGATTGTGTACACACTATAAAACTGCTGATAGTGATTAGACAGTGAAGTATATGTTGGAACAGTTTGCTAAGATCATATTTTCACCAGATTAAAAGTTGTTGAAATCAATTGTCAAATTTGATTGCTTATTGAAAATCACATGGTCTGAGGATACATGGGACATTTTTGAAAATAATACATGGTCCAACCGGTTCATGTATCCTCCTCTATTGATTTTCATAAGAGGATACTTGGGTCAAATGGCCCAACCATCCTCTTGCAGTTGTTATGTTTTTATATAAACAAATAATGACTCAATTCTACAAGAAAAAAACTCATCGCTGTCATCTTCCACATTAAGAGATGAAGCTGGCTGTACAAAAGGTGGTAGAGGACAAGGAATCATTGAGGAGCGTGTAAAAATGATGAACAGTTCGCGTTCAACTCTCAGTAGTTGAGTTACTAGAAGTGAGTACAATTTTGGTCTGTAAGCCTATAGATCTACTTCACTTAGCCCTATGGCCTACTGTGATTACTGACCATTGGCCTTGTGGACTTGGCGTTGGTATATTTAGCATAGCACCTTTTTTATATTCACAGAACCCTGTGAGTGTGAAAATGATATTGGGTTGGAGATTATATTTTGATGAATGCTGCATTGGTGCCTCATTTTCAAGCTGTGTGTTTGAACAGTCATTTTCACCTGATGCTATAGATCCATTATCAAATTGTCATTTCAGATATGTGGAAAAGTACGAAACCAACAATTCTTCATCTCCCACTCCAAACTTCCACCAAAGAATGTTGTTCTCCATGGAACAGGAAACTACAATCAAATAATACCTTATCAACTGCTCCAATCGGTATTATGGTCTCACTTGAGAAGCTACTCGAAAGTTTGTCTATGATTTGGCCAAGGGCAACAACATCAAGATGCCCAGTTCCTGGATAACAAACAAAGCTGCAGGGGAAATATGGCTGGTTGGTTTCATGGCGAAAAACAAGGAGCTATCTCTGTGACAACCTGAGGCAACTTCCATTGCAAGAGCAGCGGCCTTCACGAGAAGAAATGTCAGTAGCTTCTTCGATTCATTCGAAGAAGTGTACAAACATACGAATGTTGATGGCTGTAGAATAATTATCTTGACGAATCCTGGTTCATTACCGTACAACAATTACCCAAAGTCATATCACCAAGAGGTCAAAAGCAGGTCGGGCAACAGACAAATAGAGAGAGAGGTGAATTGGTCACCTGTTGTGCGATAGTCAATGCCGTCGGTAACAAGCTGCCCCCAGTGTTGATTTTCCCAAGAAAAAGGTATAATAAAACCTTCATGAATGGAGCATCAGAGTGAAGTCTTGGTCTAACAAACACCCTAACAGGATCCGCATGAATGACATATGATTTGTTCATCAGAGTTGTTGAACATATCATAAAGCATGCCAGGCCAACAAAAGAAGCCCCGATGGTCTCGTTGATAGATAACCATACAAGCCATTGAGACTACACTGTGCTCAAGATGTGCAGAGATAATGGCATCTATATCGCCACATTGCCTCCTCATACTTTAAACAAAACCCAGCCACTCGATCACTTGGTTTTTGTCCGATGACCCAATATTTCAACTCAGGAGCTAACTCGTGGCAGATCACGCACACAGGACAGCCAATCACCATCTACCAAAGTGCTCAACTTATTGGATCTGCGTACACACGAGCCTGCAGCATGGAAAATATCATAAGTGAATTTAAGGCAGCTGGAAATTGGCCACTCAACAGATATGTCATTACTGATGTCAATTACCTTCCATCCACAGTGTTTCAGAATGTCCATACAGCTCCTACACCTGAACAAGAACAACCTTCTACGAGTGGTGCAGGTGGAGCATCGGACCAGCAACCTTCTACGAGTGAGGTAGTGACTACACCTCTGCCAAAGCAAGGTGGATTTAAAAACCCGTCCTCAGTTGTCAGATCACTTCAAAAAAAGATGGCTGTTGCTACTCCAAAACGAAGAAGAAAACTGGCCGAACATGGTTACATTATTTTAACGCCATCTCTGAAGAAGAGAAAGCCTGTGCTCAATGATGACAGTTCCTCTGGTGACGAAGTTGATGGTGTTGTACCACTTGATGATTCTTCTGGGATGAACTCGAAAAGCTTCCAGTGGAACTCCCAGAGGTTAGTGTGTTGTGACTTATGTCTAGTTGAATCCATCAATACAGACTAAAGGAAGTGGGAACTTGTTCAACTTCTTAAATACATAAAGCATTTTTATAGCCACAGGGTGAAAGGGCCCTATGCAAAAGTTATTCATGAAGATTTTTTTTTCATTTCAGGAGATCAAAGCAGAAGTTGGTAAATACTACGTGGTACGATTTGATACTAAGAAAGCTCAGGTGTTTCACATGGGGAAGATTGTTACTTTGGTTGATGATTCCAGCGTAGAGATCATATTCTACCGCAGAGGAGCTGATTGTATTTTCCGACTTCCTGCTACAGAGGATCTCGCGACAGTCAGTGTGGTAGATTTACATACTATGCTCCCTGGGCACACCAATTTATCTGGAAGTTGAACCAGGGAGCAGAGAGGGCTCAAATTCGACGTGATGTTTGCAAACGAACTCGGATAAACATTTAGTAACCCTTCATTCAATGGTTTAGTCATACAGTAGTGTAATACACTATTTGTCAAATATCATATATTCCATGACCACAAATATAACCTAACATGAAATACAAACTACTGTAATTTTTTATGTTTGAAGAGGATACTTGAACCGCCCATGTCCAAGTATCCCTGGTGGCGGCTCATGTCTTTCACATGGTGGCCCATGTATCCTGATTTGAAGGATAGATGGGCCATCACATTGGATAGCGGATTCTGTAAATACATGTAGTTGCACCATGTTGCTATTTGCTGCTCAGGTAGACTTTATGTAGATCTATTCCATAACTGATTTCCAATCAGGTACTTAGCAAGACTATGTAGATATTTGCCTCCAAAGAAAGATGCCGTTTTCGAGGCCCATGTATCCTACTCTTCCCCTAGCAAGCATATATTGGATACAGGATCTTCGGTAAAACCTGAAATGTTTTTTATAAACTAGTGCTACAAGAAGTTTTATATTGAGCCTTTCATTCGCTTTTAATTTCTTGTGAGAACATCACGTGTCTGAACAATAACCAAGCAGATTACCTTTGTCAGATAAATAAACTGTTTCCTATCTGCGGCGGTTTCGTGATGGAGGCGATAAACTATTCGTTTTTAAGCTTCTAAGAGCTTGTAATCACATTTCCACATGTTTTTCACTTAAAACACAGCAGAGTAAGACATGGTGAATCTTTTTATATCAAAAAACTGTAATGTTAATTTTCTTGCAAAATAACCTTTAAACCACATCATGTAGAGCTAAACACTGGAACATTTTTGTTCTAAACTGAAGCGTTTGATAATATGCAAAACAATCAAACTTTTTAAAAACAATTTTTTGAATAATTATTCATACAGTAATTAATTAGCATTATGAAATATTAAAAATGTTTAAGTAAGAATTGTTAAATTTATTATTATTCTAGATATTTCGGGTATAAATATTGTATTTTGCAATATTTTTTGCAGTTGACACATGAACAGGGATACTTGATGATTATTTTGTTGTAGTCAAGTTTGTGAGATGCCACTCAACAAGCTGCCAGCGTATGACATTTCAAGGGACAAACCAAGATGCTGTGATGTTTGTGCAAAAAAAGGAAATAATGACCAGCAAGCATTGTTCTATTGCACACTTTGTGATACAATTTATTGTTTGAAGCATCACGAGGTATGCCAAAATTCATGCAATTATGGGCACAAATTTTACTTTAGGTTTTAATAGAAACTTCAAAAGGACCTTACACATATCCATTTGGGCTTCAAAGTGTTTGGGTAAATAGCTCATTCAATATTGATAGTTTGATCTATTATAATAAACTATGTACAACACTTGTCAACTTCATGACCAACATAAAATGCTTAGTTTTATAGAGATGTTGCTAAAATTACACTGTTAAGTTTCGCAGGGTTTTACAGAATATTTTTAGCACTGAATAAACTATAGAAATTAAATCTTAAAACTTTGTTCATCGTCAAAACAGATTGTTAAAAATGATTGCGGCACAAATTCGGATCGTCTCCAAGATTTTATTTTGAGTACTGACACAATGTAATAGGTTGTAAATTAGTTTCCTGATTTGTATGACCTTGATATTTGCATAACATCCCTGATTAATCATGGGAAACAATTAATCTTTTTTGTTTTTGGTTCACCTAATTTTATCAATGACTATGTCAGCCACATTTATTTTGAAATATATTCACAATTTTTTCAAGTGGAAACTTCAATAAATTGTGCAGCTTCTATCATAAACAACTTTAGTTGCCTAATCTTTATTGATTTACAAAAAATAACTTTAGAATTTTTAGTAATTCCATTGTAGTAATTCAACTTCTCACGCTCATATTAACTTTGTGACAATATAAATAGCATGTCATCATGTTAGTTTTTAACGAATTTTGATAATGTTGGTTTTAAAAATTTATGTTACAGCTTCATCAGGAATATAATGAAGAATTTGGTCAGGTTCATCCAACTATAAACATGGAAAAGTATGAACTACTGAAGAGTCAGCAAAGCAGAGTCTGTGCTGATCATACTGACAAGCCAGTCAGTTTGGGATGTGATAAATGTCTGAAGATGATCTGCATTGAATGTGTCTGCTCAGCAAGATTCTGTGATGATGGTAATGGGTAACAGTGAAAGCAGCATTGTTCATATTGTATAGAAAAACAAATTGGTACTATGACTTCTGTCAAAATTATAGCAAAAAGTTAAATGTCAGTTTTTTTCTTTGTATCTCGTAGTTTTTTTTGTTTTCAATTTTGATCATGTTGAATGCAGTATTTTGACAAATCTATCCACAGGTCAAGTCAGACGATTAAAACATTTTGTGTGTTTCAGGAGAGACTCATCAGATGATGACTTTAAATCAGCTTGTAGAGCAACTTAATGATAAGATCAACAAGCTAAAAAAGGAAATGATTGAGAAGGAAGAGAGTTTGGAACAAATCTTCAAGTTCACTTCCCAAACACTTGCTGAGTATGACAAAGAAACATTTGAGACAGTGCAAAAGATTCAGAATAAAAGAGATGAACAGGTGAGAATGTCATTTACAATTGCTTAACAGAGCATTTCTTCTCTCTAGACGCTATTGTTAGTGTAACAAGATAAACTTTGTTAGAGTGTAAGAAGTTACAAACAAGACTGAATATATTGTCATAGTACACATTATAACGTTACGCAATAATACTAAATACAAAACAAACATGATTGGTTATCAACTCAGATACTAATACAAGATCTAAAAGTCTATGGGTTTGTAAAAAAATTATTCAGTTATTATAACATATATCTGTGTAATCTTCACAAAAGGCTGAATTTTTGAAAACTTGTTTTGCATGACTTGGTTTAAGGTCAGAAGTGTCACCGATCAACTTCTGAACAGAATTAATGTACTGCGGGTAATGTTTAAACTTGGTAGGTAGTAGCTGGTACTAAACTGGCAGGTAGTAACTTCAAATTTTTCTAGCTGTGAACGAGATTATTTGATGAAAAATAAACTATCAATTGTGGAGTTACAAGTTTAATCTGATATATTGGTCAATTGACTTCTTTGCATACCAGTTATACAAACTGATAGTAGTGATTACCAGAGATTGTAAACTACTAAAATTTTTGTCACAGTTAACAAAGCATTGCTGCATATGACAATACTAGTGTTATAAACTTTCACGTTGTCATCAGACCCTCTCATTTGTTGAAGATCAAAGCTTTAGAGTCTAAGTACAAACAGCTAGAGGATGAATATACAGAGGAGAGACTTAAAACCAAAACTCTCATCACAGACTTTCTTGAAGATGAGATACTCAAGAAATGGAGCCAAATAAGAAATATAATGCGCAAAACAGAGTCTAGAGCCAAGCATGCTCATCAGGTACAAGGGTGGTTCATGAAATATTTTGCTACCGTAAGCCGATGTATTGGCTTTCGCGGTTACAGAAGTACAGACCGTAAGCCAATGTATCGGCTTATCAAAATAGTTTCACTTTTGTTTTCATCCCCAAGCCCACACATAAGCTAGACTTATAACATTTTGTCTCTAGTGAAACGACTTTGTTGCCGATAACTCACCATTAATAGAAACATTTTTGGCTAAAATCCCAACAATTGGCGGTGATAAAAGTACCAACCGTGAAACGATATATCAGCTTATCGATAGGGTTTCACATTTTTCTCATCATGAAACCCTCACACCAGCTAGACCAATCAAATTTTTTTCTCAAGTGAAACGACCTTGTTGCCAATCCCTTGCACCTAAAATAAGAGATTTTGGTTCATTGATTCCGTTTTAAAATATTTTTCGAAACAGGAAAACTATATCGTTTTCGTCATGGCAAGGAAAAACGAAGCATTTGTCTAACGCATGTCAAACGTTAGAGATTGTACAAGAATGGTGTTCAATTTATATTTATCTTGTAGGAACTTTGGTTTTGAATGAGATTAAATTTAAAGAAAAGTGATATCTACTTTTATTCTCGAGATATTGCCTAAATACTAGTGGTGTATCGGTTTTTCAAATAGTTTGTGATAATTAATTTGGGCAGAATATTCATTCAGTAAGATTTTATTGCGGTAGACAGAGAGTTAACTATGTTACTAGCAGTATGATGCCCCTAGAATAAAAGGTTTCTTATTCACTGGGCTGCCAGTTTTGTGTGAGTATTTTATCATATTTAACTGTAGTGAAATGAATAATATGCAAAGCATCTTTTATTGAACCCAACATATGAAGATGAGCCAAACTGTAAGCCTAACGCCTATGGTCTGAAAATCTACTAGTTATTACTAGATTAACTTTTCTATAGTGAATTTGACAGTACAATGGGAATTGTCATGTTAGAGAATGGCGCAAGTTGACAGTGTTCTTCTCTTTGTGAACCTGATTGAAGGCGGTTTAGCTTATGAAGTAAAGTTCACTTTGCTTAGGAAGCAAATTTGAGATCTTTCGTATCTCGACATATTGTCAACATGTATTTTTTCCTAAAACTGTTGGCCTTGAACTTTAAAGACTACAGTAGGCCTCCCAGTTTTTCGAACAAGGTTACACAGACCTTCCACTTAAGATTCAAGTTTGCATCAAAGCTTTCTATCCATTTCTAAAAAATTATTCTGTTCATACACTTACACTTATACACTTGGAATTTATTACAACGTATTTCAGTTCAACTCCCCCTTCCAGCATTAAAATATTATCATAGCCCTCTGTTCTTCCAATGCGCAACTGTACAGAGGGTGTACATTGGTACCCTTGGTAAATTGGTTCATTGGTACAGTGCCACCGTACTTGGTCATTCAACTACAGAAAGCATGGTAGTTCTTAAGAATTGTCTTTTCTTGTAGTGATAGCCAAGATCTTTAGTTGATTGCTGGTCAAAGAACTACTTTTTAGCCTAAATAGTATTTTAATATAGCGTTAGTGACTTTCCTTGTTGAATCACCCAAAAATTATTGTTACTTTGATGGATAATCAAAAATCAGCATGCGTGTAATTTAATAATACCATGCGATTGATTTGTCACAAAATTCAAATTACTGCTATTTAAAACTGCATAATTTCTTTAATTACTGCAGTGTGAGTTAAAATATGTCGAAACGTGACTAAAAGCTACTAAAAGCTCAAAACTGAACAGTTAGTCGCAGCAATCACCAAAACGCTCTCAAAACTGCCCATATGTGACGTAGTTGAGCACGATGTGTTTTTGTTTACCCTTCCATGCAATATCATTCGTTAAAATATTTTCACAAATAAACTTCACACATTCAATAAAACCATATATATTGTCCTTACACGCCTATTTCATCATCATCGTAATGCTTTCACTTAGAGCACTGATATCTCAAAACCTAGCCTAACAAATAATTTATTTTTTCAACCTTAGCTTGAGGGTATGCATATCATCATCTGATAAACATGACGAGCTTGTTGGTTACCTGTGATGATCGAAAAATGACACAGAAGTTGTTATTGCCATGTGGCAAAATATATGAGTTATACGATCAGATTACGACTTGATGATTAGACAAGCTAAAACGAAACTGTAAAGTAGCGAACATCTTTATTTTATAAGGGGTTTCCGGTAGAACCCAAAGTATTTGCCATAAACTAAGGCTATGGGAAGTGTTATATTGAGTCTTTTATTGGCATTTCATTTTATATGATAACATCCCGTGTCAAACAATAACCAAGCCGGGTTGTGCGCGTCATAAAAAATAAAGTGATTCCAACCTACGGCCAGTTTTTGAACTGTTCATTTTGAGCTTTTAAGAGCTTGTAGTCTCATTTCCACATACTTTGCACATACAACACAATAGAGTGAAATATGGTGAACATTTTGATACAAAACAACTGTAATGTAAATCTTTTTACAAGTTAACATTTAATTACCATTGATCTTGTAAAGCATTAATAATACTGTAATGCTAATTATCAAGAGTCT
This sequence comes from Watersipora subatra, assembly GCF_963576615.1. Taxonomy (NCBI): domain Eukaryota; kingdom Metazoa; phylum Bryozoa; class Gymnolaemata; order Cheilostomatida; family Watersiporidae; genus Watersipora; species Watersipora subatra. The sequence goes on from NC_088712.1 coordinate 6,311,116, forward strand.
TAAACTTACAATGAGATCTAGTGAATATCTTTCCTATATAGTTTAGTTTTGCTGTGTTACTTTATAAACAGAGACAATTGAAGATTATGTTTATGTTATGGATGTTGTCAGTATGCTGGTAGTTTTAGTAACACACACAATATTTAAACACCCTTAAGATAGGTTGAGGAAAAAATGTGTCACTTCGATTGTAGCCTATAAAATGCGTAGAAATTATGTGAACAAATTAAATTGTAGCGAATCGATAACTTTCATTGCTTAGCTGCTTCACATGCTCTTCACTTTGAAGACTTCAACTGTTTTATACTATTATTTCAGTGTGATGTAGTCTCCAGCTACAGCGACACGAAAAATGACATACAGCGGTTGATTGATGAAGTCATGCCATCAGTTCAAGTACCTTCAGTCAGTAAATTAAGGGAAAAGCGTAAGTCTGCTGAGAAATAATTTAATTTACTGCCTGTTTTATAGGAATTTTCAATTAAAGTACAATTACATTCACGTATTTCATAATTTAGCATATCTGCTAGAAAACTTACTATTTACTTATCAAAATATCATACACCAGCAGCTAACTTTCCATATTGATGTATTATACCTTCAGCAAAATTGCTAAAAAATAATTTAACCGGTAAAACATTGCTAAAACCCATTCTGAAAATATATATAATCACCCTTTGTCAAACTTTTGATAAACTTTTTCCAAAGCGACAATCAACAAATTTTCAGAAAAGTTCATATCTAACGCGTAATTTGTTAGTCAAAAATATGTTGTCCAATTACATATTGGGTATCAAAAGGATGCACAGGCTCTTAAACTTTGTTTGGTAAATTAATAAAGCTGATGTAGCTAAAAGGCTAAGCAATAGAGCGACTCAAGATTTATCTCGAAACATTCGGGAACAGGCCTGAAAGGGTAATCCGCGGTTCTTTGAACCTCTATAATTAAAACCAAAACTTAACAATAGATTTTGCCATACGAATTATAAAATCTGCTTTGCATGGCCTAATAAATTTTGAACGACCAGCAATTGATAAACCCTTTTCCTACAATGAGCCACATAGAACAGCTTGCCAAAACATTAGCTTTATTACCATGAGGTGCATATTGCTACTTCAGCAAGCTTTAAATGAATAGTTTCTGATTAGTGTTCAGCAGCATATGCCTTCATTTCACCATTGTTTACAGCCCATCATGGGTGTACTTTTTATTTTTTGCAAGCTTTAGTTACTATCATTATTTATTCTAAGCAATTACTAGACTTCTTAGCAATTGTTATTTGCAGTTGGACACATTAAAGCTAAGAATGTTTAGTAATCTTAAAACTATGAATTTTGGTCCGCTTTTTGTTAATAAATAGTGCTACTGAGAGTGATTATTTTATACTGAAGTGTAATAATATAATAATATTGATACTTTGCCCGACTCAAACATGCTTACAGTCTGTTCGATAATGGCTGCAAAAGTCTCTGAGCTCAGTTTGCAATATAACTATGTTATTTTGTAAAGCATTTGTTGATGTAAATCTTTATACGTCAATTATCTTAGTATTGTTACAGCTTTTGGAATATAATATAATACATACATACTTTCTTTCTTTTATTGTCTTGCATGAACAAATACACCATATTAATATTCTATGATAAAAGCTTTCTAAACAATTTTTATCAAATAACTACTTATTAACGCTTTTGCTGTTAAAAAGGACATACATAAATTGTATTAGTTTCATGGGCAAACATCATTTGTGTCAGTTCTGATGATTTTTGATAAGGTCGTCACCTGGTGATACAAAAGGCAGACATCAATGTTTTCAAGACCGCAATATATTTATCAACATATATATCAATATAGTTATCAATGTACTTTTCTTTGATGAACGATATGAAAAATTTATCTGAAGGTGAACTATGATGTTTATAATGTTGTATTTACAAGTTATTTTGTTGTGAATTTATGATAACGGCTACTATATAGCAAACTCAATAAACATAATATCAGTGCTATAAGCTTTAAAAATTATTTTACAACCGATAGGGGAACAGCGGCTAAGGAAACTTTACTGCCTTAGCATGCAATAGCCTCAATACAACTGCTGCTCAAACAAGGGCTGGCTAAAGTTTATCACGTTACCTTTTGATGGTGGGTGAAATTTCACTGACAAATATGATGATAGTCTTCCAGCAGTCCACAATTTCTCCTCTCAATCAGCACACAACTTCATGTAACTCACTGATTCTCCATTCATATTAGGAATCTATTTTATATGCAGTTACTTGGAGTACTCATTGGACAACTTTTAAACGAGTTTAGAAAATATCAATAGACTTTTATAAGAATATTCGCCCCAGAGATAATTTGGGCAAATGAAGCTATCTTTTAAAATAAATACACATATAAGCTGTATAAAGCGATATTTCGTAAGATTGAAATACAAACTGTCCAGCAAAAAAGAAACTTATACAAAACAATACATTTGATTTTGGTTTGCAAAGTGTAATCAAATTTACCGATGCTAGTAAATGTTTGTCTTTAGCTTTTAAAAGTACGGGAAACTTAGTTTATTATTGGATTGACCATACAAATTGTTACCTCTTCTAAATAGAAATAATATTAGCAAATGTGAAGGGTAAATTAGACAGCTTTATTAGCAACTGAACCACAGTTAACACTAGCCAACCCAACACTGACCAAGGCAAGCTGACCAGCTGCTAAGTAAGACAAAAGATATTACATGACTCTGGGTTGAAGAGACATGACACTCTGCAATGACCAAAATGTGATGCTCAGAAAACATAAATGACACTCACAGTCAATCTTTCTAAGTTTTCCCTGCTTTCTTGTCGTGCCGTTTCTATGTTCAGACCAAGATATAAACTGCAAATTGGATTTCAACTAAATTTAAACAACCTAAAAATCTCTCTAAATGTGTACCTCGTGGAATTATATTATAAAAGAAAGGCAAACATGATAACTTTAACAACTAATGGAAATTATATTTTTTATTGTCACACATTATTGTTTATATTAATAATTTATCATTAACTTTATTAAGCTAATAAAGCCATCACTCAATGGTACTATTGTTGATGTTATATTATACGTGTTACGTTATTATATACTATAATATGTATATTTTAAATTCAAGCATAACGATCTAACAAACCATACTACATGTGATTTTTCGTTGAATTTTGTTAAACAAGCAAGCTTTTAGTGTCAGAACAAATCAAAGACTATTTAGCTGGCTGGCTAAAGTTGATTGATTGATCAATAACTATGTTGGTATATTTAGCTCATGTTTTAGATAGCTTGGCTTAAAGTAGCCTCAGTTTCCTAACATAAACTACCCACACCACGGTTATAACAGGGGTGTATTGTTTCCTAGGAAAGTTTTCCACTAATAAACTGCTTAGTCTTTCATTATTATGAACAAAACTATAACAGTGATGGTTAGTAGAGTTGCTTGACAGTTGCAGCAAATATCATTACTATTTGATATCAGTTTAATTATGTGACAAAACAAAACTATAATACAAGTTTAAAAATTATAACTAAAATAATCACTGTTGGCTGCTGTTATGCTCATGATGCTATAGTACAAAAAGGCTGTAGTCATCAAATGCTTTAATATGTAACTATAGAAAGGAAGCCGTGTGAATCAATCACAGGAACCAGTTCTTATTTTAGTTTCATGTTAGACCTGTCTATTTTGTAGTTAGTAATTGTCTCTCTGACATACAAGAGTCTGTAGTTAATGTGTAGAAGACTGTGTATTTACCTAAAATGACTCAAGTTCCTAATGAAGCGTAGCGAACCGACCTTCAGGGCTACATACTATATTATATAATAAGATAAACATAATTGCTAATAGTTTGTTATACATAAAAAGTAATGTTGATAGTTTATTAGAAATGTTTAATATATTGAACATATAAATTAGTTTAAATACTTGCAAAATTGATAAAAAGCTTGCTAAAGAAGTTTTACTGCTACATAAAAAGGTACAATTACCATGTCATCCAAAAACAGACTCTTAAATATAAGTATGCTAGTAGAAACCAAACACTGCAGATAAGTTATCATAATGCTTGGGTTTCTTAGCAACAGCTTGAAGATGGTCATGCATAGATGCTATTCAGCTTTGTGCCTAATGTAAAGGTTATTCAGGTATCGGAGCAGCTCAGAGAACCAAAGAACTTAATCCAGACAGTTTTTTAATAGTAATCATCCTGAACTATTCATGTAAAGACAACTCTCTTAAGCTTCTTTTGGACGGTAAAGAAATCAGATGAGCCTTGTGGATTATTGATTTTTGCAAGCAGATACTAAAACATCAACATTCTTGAATTACTTAGAATCACACTGATTGCGTGTAACCTTTTGAGCGGTTGTAATTTTGGTCTATATGTGTCAGTATCCCTGGGCAATTTGCTGAATGATACAAAATTTCTGAACTCGTTAGATATATCTAAATAAGCTAACAAAACACTGATTTTAAAAAAAGTTTGGTCAAAAAGTCCAGCGTCACACAGCAAACGTCATCAAATACAAAAACAATAGGCTTGCAGTTTTTTGGTCCAAAATAATTTGAAATTGTAAAATTGCAAAATATAAAAACTTTTGTAGAAGCTTCATATACACTGATAATGGACCATTGGTTTATAATTTTTTAATGACGCAAACTAATCTGCAAAATAATAGAACTATATAATTCCTCATTTGTGTCGCATTTGTCTTTTACCTACCAACAACCGAGTCATATCAAGTTTTGTGTGACATTGTTCCAGTGAAATACTTGTTATCTTGAAGGAAGTAGATAATAATAATTGACCAGGGTTAAAATGAAAGTAATTAGTAAATGTAAACAAAATAATTTGATTAGTTTACATTGTTACTCAAAACAGCATTTTCAAACAAACCTATTGAGACTGATATACCGGTCGTCAGTATTTAAAAAGTTAAAGTTTGAAAATATCACATAATAACTTTTTATGAAATATTTCGTGTCAGACAGCAAGAGTATTAACTAGACCAACATCTTTATATCAGATATTAGTCCTAACAATCAAGTATTATTTTTATGCAAGTATTATACAATAACATAATAAATATCTTATTTTTTCACTTCTATATTTATTCGCAGGTGGAAGCTTTGACATAATGCTAGAAATTGTCTCCACTGACGGGTTTCTAATTGATGAGCGACTGAAGCTTCGACCTTCTAAACCTCTTCCAAAGTCTCTCAAACTCCTTCATACAATCTCTTTACCAACACATCCTTATTCAGCAAGAGTCTGGAACTCACAAATATTAACTGGAATGGGTAATAATGCAGTAGCTACTATTGACAACAACTACCAAGTAAAAGGCTCATTCATCACATTCAACAGCTACCCTGAAGCAATGGAGGTCTACAAGGACAGACTATATACAGCAGTGGATGACAATCCTTGGACCATCTATGTACATGATCAGCAGGGAAAGCAAGTCACTTCCTGGACTCACAATGACTATGTTGACAGTATCACAGGACTAGCCATCACTTGTGATAAAGTAGTTGCTCCAGACAGAAAGAACAAGCTTCTCATCATCTACTCACTGACAGGGAATAAACTCAAAGACATTTCTTGTCCTCAGCTTAGCCAAAATACGGTCTCACTCTGTGTTTCAGGATCAGACAAGGTTGTTGTGTCTGACGATGTATCATCTCAAGTCTGCTTGATAGACATCTCCAAAGGTCAGCTGCTTTGGACTTGTGAAGATGTTCCTTATCCACTAGGTGTAGCCTGCTATGGTGAGAGATACGTCCTGGTGGCAGCAGAAAGCAGCAGCACTGTGAGAATCCTGGATAGCTCAACTGGTTAGTTTACTTATAAATGATATACAGAATATATGTGAGCAGTTATGCTGAAAAATTTGCTGTACAATCTAGTAATTGATAGATATACTAGTAGATACATAGTGTTGATGTAAACCAATGTAATGTTACCCTGACTACTTTTCATAGTGAAATTAAACACTATACATATTAATAGAGAGCTATGATAGTCAACTTGCTATAAACTTAGTATCAGCTTATGATTCAATGTAACTGTATAATTTTCACTATTTCTCATTAATTAGCCAATTATTTTGGATTTGTCTGCACGCTCAGTATACTATCACTGATTATCTGAATATCATATAAGTTATTGGTATGATATAGCCAGTGCTATCATCTGGACTCAAAGTGGTACATAAAACTATGGGCAGTTCTGCTACTAGATGGGAAATAAAAGGCACTGACATTGTGTTCCAAAGGTGTGGAGGGACATACTTTCTGTGACACGAAATAAAAATATTTATAAATTTAGGTTTTTAATGAAAAATGTTGCATTTCAATATATTATTGTTTATGGTGCTACAGTAAAACAGGGCAGTGTTCATCTTAATGCTACTAGAAACAGTTTAAACAATAATAAAACAATTAATATTCAGTTGTTCTGTAAAGTTTGAACTTAATTTTAGACAAGCAAACTTTGTCTGGCAGCTTGTTTAAGTCAAATAAATTAGTCTTATTTTTATAATACAATTATTTGTAGAAACCAATTCACTTTATGTTGGCAATGAAGATTGTATACTTGCTTGCTTGCTCACCCATAGCAGCCAGTCACGAATTGCTGATCACAAATATAGTTTCTATCAAGTCTTTTACAGTCTGCCATTAGCTCCCCTAATAGCTGGTATTTGGCATCATATGCCAACCTTCCTGTGGCTGTAAGAGATAGCATAATATGAGGAACTAGTTATTCACATTAAGTTCCAAATTTAGTCAAGTGGTACTCAGTCTAGTTTTATTATGCAATATGGGCCTTTGAAAGGGCAACCTGTCAAGTGAGCTAAGGTTGACTTTTGAATAATTAGGCTAGGGTTGTACTCTCAGTGAAACACAACTCAATAAGGTAGGACATAGCTGAGGAGGGGATAATTTTAAAGTGTGAAGCTTGTTATGACTAAAAATTTAATAATATTTTAGCAAAGGCTAATGAAATAGCGAATTAAACATTTTGGAAGCTTTGTATGCAACAAGGAGTGAGGTTGCAGATTGTAGCCTTAGAACTTTGATGTAAAATTTACTTTGAACAAGCAGTCTTTCAAGACACTCTCAACAACTTAGCTGTAAGGAGCATTGGTACAGTTCTATGGCAGCGCAGTGATTGATATTTTTCTTGAGAAAGATAACTCTTCAATCAGCTTTTCTTATAAGTGACTGAAGAATACAGTGTAAACTTTCAGATAAAATATATTAAATTATGTTAAAGAGTGTTGAAATCAGGAGTATGCTGAGACTGTTGATTTAACTTATTATATTGTAGGTGAGGTAGTCTCAGAGCTGACGGACAGAGCTATTGATAGTGGTGGTGTGTTGGACATGGACATATCCGGTGACAGACTAGTTGTAGCTAACTGGAATAATAATAACATAGCAGTCTTTCTGCTACAACCATAACTGCTGCTTCATCAGTCTGAGTTGCTGCCTTCTTTTTTATAACAAACCATATTATTACTACACTTATTATAAACTATAAACTAGAAACAAAGATTCGCTGTACGCAACAAAGTTCACTGTTTCCGTCATCACGATTGTCTCCTTTTGCCTTTACTTTGATCATTATGATTGGTTGGTTCATAAAGAATATTTGAAATTTTATAAAATTTTTGGTTTTTCAACTTAATATTCTAGCAAATCAATTAATAATAATATTTATTTTGACAACTTTTTAATCCTCATCATAAAGCTATTCATGCTTTAAGAACGGCGATCTAAGATTATTGACAGTAGTAACTTTACAAGATAATGCTTCCTGTTGACTAAATATGTGAATATGGCTTGGCTGCCTTGCAAGAAGCTGACATAGTGTTGATATTAGTACACAAGTTCATTAAATTATATTATATGTCACTTTGACATTGTACTAGCTTTATCAACAATAACTTTATTTTAATTACTTACCTAGATGTTTTTTGTTTTAATACTTCCTGTTTCATGTCAACTAACACAATCAAAACACAAATATTATGTTGTTGTATATATTAAGTCTAATTTCATATTACTAGTTCATTAACTGAGTATGTTATTATATTCAATAAGGGAAGATTAGAAAAAGCCTTTTTTATTGTATTTCTACATATTTCAATCATCAGCCATTAGACAATCATCTGTATTTATTATTCTCAAGTCATCAGTAGTTGTTGACTCACATCTACTGCTGGTCTCCTAACAATGTTAGCACGGAGGGTTTGTTGTAGAAATAGTTTCACTTTCTTACAGATAAATTTAAACAGAATTTTAAACGTTTTCGCTAGAAAGTATCAGCATTATTTTTCCATTTTAATCGTTTTAATTTTTCTATATTAGAGGAAGTTTTATTGCTAAAATGTTTCAAGATTTAAATTGACAAAACATGATGGCCTGACAAAGTGAGTAGGATTCAAATCAATGGAATAATTCACGGAGATAGCTCCTGACATGTTAAGCCTAAATTGGCTTTTGGCAGTGTGCCAAATCTACTAGCAGAAAGTTGAAATTCAGTGCATACTCAAATTATCTTCTTCAGGAGTAATATTTGTATTTGCTAATTTAAAACATAACCAGAGTGTTTTTATAAAAATAGCTAGCACAACCTTTTGAATCGTTGATCTGTGCCATTAAACCTGATTTGGAGATGCTGAATTGAAGCTTTTCACTTCAGTAGTCATGACCATTGAACTCAGGACACTATTTTTTAACCTAACAAAACAACTTACCCTACAAGATGAATTTATTCGCGGAGTTATGTTTCACGAAAATCGCCATTTCATGCATATTAGCTGATTAACTTATTCGCGGCTGAAAACTGTCACTCTCTATGAAAAGTTAACTTTATTACATCTAGCAAAAAAGTTAACCCTACGCATGCGCATATTGCGTGTTTCGTTTTTCATTTAGCTTACAACTACACGTTCGGGTCGATCGTGCTAGACAACAAAAAAACACCTTTACAAGCACAAATCTTTGGTCAACCGGCAGAACTTTGCAATAGTAAGCCACAAGCAGAGTTCTGATAATAACTTCCTTACCAGTCATGTAGTAGCGAGAGAGTCGCCTTTAGCATCTACCCAAGACAGTAACATCGATATAGGGCTGCTATTACCAAAATAACTAGTCAGAGAGCACGTTACACGCTAGTGTTGACCTATGAAGAATACCAGTTTAATGTTATTGCTAGACAACCGCCATATGGACTAAACTGTTAATATTTACTCCATTCATCGTTTGTAAAATTTTATTTTTATTTGAAATATTTTATTTGTACACTCAAGTTTGTAATAAATTATAACATATCTATACATGAAATGAAATGTATAATTAAATCATGTTTGCTGCAGCGATTTCAAGGAGTTGCTGTCACTGAAGGGGTCTAGGTTGACTGGTAGTAGTATGTAGAGAGCAGATCTACACAAAAAAGTGACGGATCCAGCGGGGGGATAGAAAAAGGGGGTTGCGAATTAAATTGGCTAGGGGTGTAGATTGAATTGGGTGGAGTTGAATGAGATGTTGGGGTTTGGGGGGAAATTGTGGTGTAGAGTAGGGGGTTGAAATCGAGGGGGTATGGATCCGCTCCCGGCGTAATCGGCGGATTATCTGTGGATGAGTCATCCGATTAGTGGGGGATGAGTCATCCGATTAAACGTGGATTATTGCGGGATTAGTCGGGGAAATCGTTGCGGATTAGTCGGCCGAATCGTCGCGGATTATCGGTGGATTAGTGGGGGGTGAATATCTGGGACATCGAGGGCTGGTTGGTTTTCCGGAGTGGATCTCGCGGATTATCGAGGAGAGCGAGAGATTACCGGATGAGTGAGGGGGTTAATATCTGGGACACCGAGGGGTTGATTTTCCGGAGAATGTTATATATTTGGTTGAATGAGAGATAAGTTTTTATTATAAAATATAAACTATAAATGTTACAAAAAATTCAAATGTGAAATTCTCTTTCGCGGAATTCAATTTCGCGAAATTCAATTTCGCGAAATTCAATTTCGCGAAAGTTGACTATATAACATATAATGTGTAATTTCGCGAAAGTTGACTATATAATATATATAATGTGTAATTTTGCGAAATTGAATTTCGCGGTTGGAGCTCGATATTCTCGAAAGGGTTTACAGACGGATTAGATAATTCGGTTAAAGTAAGAACCTCTTATTATTCACTTCGATTGTAAACTTCATAAATTTCTGAAAATTATCCACCACTGTTATGGATCCACCACTTTTTAAAAAGAAAATATATAAATTCACGATACGTTACTAGTCAGTGCTGAATGTTATTGGAGCTTCCGAGGACTCAACTTCACGTACTATGAAATTCGACAATATTTCTGAAAGAATATCCCAATTGAATATAAAACAAAGACGATGTAGAAGACCAACCAAGTCTAGATCAAATAAACCTATGTTATTACGAAGTTCACTCAGGAAAAGTTCGGTAGTAAAGCGGTTATTTGAAACCGAGGATAGTTATACGGAAGGTGTGAAGAAAACATCGTCACCCACTTCAACAGTTTTTAAAACCGAGAACGTGCAAGAACCATGGAAATGGGTTGATCTAAAAGAGTTGGATATTCCAGCCTCTTTAGAAGTAATACAAGCAAATAAGACTGACGAAAATAACAATAATGAGATTGCTTTGCAATTCGTTATCGAGTGCAAGGGGGAGCGTGTGACATTATGTTCAATCATCAATCCTCAAATGTATAACATTTCCTCATCGTTTCAATGGAGCGTACCAGCTCTCATGATCTTGGATCGAAATGAGATTTATAAGGAGTCTAGGTCTTCTTCAGAATTGAAACTATTTAAGATTGATGGAGCCTGCAATCTGAAGGAATTTAGAGAGAAAATAAGCAAGGATTACAATCTCTGTATATCAAGACATTGATTACTTGAGGAAACTGTTCGGTGATATAATTTTGGTGAAGGAATTGTTAATATGATTGAATTTTATAGTGATTATATGTTGTTATATCGTACAGGATTGAATTTACTATTAACGGATGATTTACCGAATATAAGTTTTGTATAACTTACAATATTTTGCAATTTCGCATGAGATGAATCTAAGAAAGATTCGGTTGATTGTACAATTCTCAATGTTTTAAAATGATGATTGGAATAAATTTACAAAAGATTCAGTTACTCTCACTACGAAGTCTATATACAACACAATTTTTTGATTTTCGAAGTTGAGAGATCATCATGAGTAATCAGTATATTGAGAATTATTCCATGAAGTGGTAAAGCACCCATGGATCTTTTAATTAGATTAAACTAGTAGACTCGCTAGTTCCATGCACTGTGAGAGATCATCATGAGTAATCAGTATATTGAGAATTATTCCATGAAGTGGTAAAGAACCCATAGATCCTTTAATTGGATTAAACTAGTAGACTTGCTAGTTCCATGCACCGTGAGAGATCATCATGAGTAATCAGTATATTGAGAACTATTCCATGAAGTGGTAAAGCACCCATGGATCTTTTAATTAGATTAAACTAGTAGACTCGCTAGTTCCATGCACCGTGAGAGATCATCATGAGTAATCAGTATATTGAGAATTATTCCATGAAGTGGTAAAGCACCCATGGATCCTTTAATTGGATTAAACTAGTAGACTTGCTAGTTCCATGCACCGTGAGAGATCATCATGAGTAATCAGTATATTGAGAATTATTCCATGAAGTGGTAAAGCACCCATGGATCTTTTAATTAGATTAAACTAGTAGACTCGCTAGTTCCATGCACCGTGAGAGATCATCATGAGTAATCAGTATATTGAGAATTATTCCATGAAGTGGTAAAGCACCCATGGATCCTTTAATTGGATTAAACTAGTAGACTTGCTAGTTCCATGCACCGTGAGAGACCATCATGAGTAATCAGTATATTGAGAATTATTCCATGAAGTGGTAAAGCACCCAAGGATCCTTTAATTAGATTAAACTAATAGACTTGCTAGTTCCATGCACCGTGAGAGATCATCATGAGTAATCAGTATATTGAGAATTATTCCATGAAGTGGTAAAGCACCCATAGATCCTTTAATTAGATTAAACTAGTAGACTTGCTAGTTCCATGCACCGTACACTCCTGATGATCTCTTACAGTACTTTATAATAATTGTACATATACTTAATATCTGTACTTTATTAACACTCTTGATGAACTCTTACAGCACTTTATAATAATTGTACATATACTTAATATCTGTACATTGTTAACACACCTGATGATCTCTTACAGCACTTTATAATAATTGTACATATACTTATTCTCTGTACTTTATTAACACTCTTGATGATCTCTTACAGCACTTTATAATAATTGTACATATACTTAATATCTGTACTTTATTAACACTCTTGATGAACTCTTACAGCACTTTATAATAATTGTACATATACTTATTCTCTGTACTTTATTAACACTCTTGATGATCTCTTACAGCACTTTATAATAATTGTACATATACTTAATATCTGTACTTTATTAACACTCTTGATGAACTCTTACAGCACTTTATAATAATTGTACATATACTTATTCTCTGTACTTTATTAACACTCCTGATGATCTCTGACAGCACTTTATAATAATTGTACATATACTTATTCTCTGTACTTTATTAACACTCTTGATGATCTCTTACAGCACTTTATAATAATTGTACATATACTTATTCTCTGTACTTTATTAACACTCCTGATGATCTCTTACAGCACTTTAAAATAATTGTACATATACTTATTCTCAGTACTTTTTTACCACACCTGATGATCTCTTACAGCACTTTATAATAATTGTACATATACTTATTCTCTGTACTTTATTAACACTCCTGATGATCTCTTACAGCACTTTATTATAATTGTACATATACTTATTCTCATTACTTTATTAACACTCTTGATGATCTCTTACAGCACTTTATAATAATTGTACATATACTTATTCTCTGTACTTTATTAACACTCTTGATGATCTCTTACAGCACTTTATAATAATTGTACATATACTTATTCTCTGTACTTTATTAACACTCCTGATGATCTCTTACAGTACTTTATAATAATTGTACATATACTTATTCTCAGTACTTTATTAACACTCCTGATGATATCTTACAGCACTTTATAATAATTGTACATATACATGTACTTATTCTCTGTACTTTATTAACACTCCTGATGATCTCTTACAGCAGTTTATAATAATTGTACATATACTTATTCTCTGTACTTTATTAACACTCTTGATGATCTCTTACAGCACTTTATAATAATTGTACACATACTTATTCTCTGTACTTTATTAACACTCCTGATGATCTCTTACAGCACTTTATTATAATTGTACATATACTTATTCTCATTACTTTATTAACACTCTTGATGATCTCTTACAGCACTTTATAATAATTGTACATATACTTATTCTCTGTACTTTATTAACACTCTTGATGATCTCTTACAGCACTTTATAATAATTGTACATATACTTATTCTCAGTACTTTATTAACACTCCTGATCATCTCTTACTACACTTTATAATAATTGTACATATACTTATTCTCAGTACTTTATTAACACTCCTAATGATCTCTTACAGTACTTTATAATAATTGTACACATACTTATTTTCAGTACTTTATTAACACTCCTAATGATCTCTTACAGTACTTTATAATAATTGTACATATACTTATTCTCAGTACTTTATTAACACTCCTAATGATCTCTTACAGTACTTTATAATAATTGTACATATGTTTATTCTCTGTACTTTATTAACACTCTTGATGATCTCTTACAGCACTTTATAATAATTGTACATATACTTATTCTCTGTACTTTATTAACACTCTTGATGATCTCTTACAGCACTTTATAATAATTGTACACATACTTATTCTCAGTACTTTATTAACACTCCTGATGATCTCTTACTACACTTTATAATAATTGTACACATACTTATTCTCTTTACTTTATTAACACACCTGATGATCTCTTACTACACTTTATAATAATTGTACATATACTTATTCTCAGTACTTTATTAACACTCCTGATTGCACTGTGAGAGATCATCATGAGTAATCAGTATATTGAGAATTATTCCATGAAGCGGTAAAGCACCCATGGATCCTTTAATTAAATTAAACTAGTAGACTTGCTAGCATCACATTCTAACTGATATCTTCAAAATATGGAAAAGACTGTGAAGTGATATATAATACACAATCTTTCGATAAAATCATGACAAAATACTTTTGGTAAAGAGAACCCTGTTATCATTCATCAATCTTTGAGAGAATAAATGATACATACTACATTTATTCAAAACAATACATATATTCATTTTCTTTATATTCTCTTCAAAACGAATACTTACCTATACCTACCTTAGTACAATTCCTCCATCTGTCCATTGGGCCTTCTTTTTTTTGCTCATCCCTCTATTTACTGGGCAAGAGACTGTTATGGAATGGTTAAGCCAAACCAAACAGGAGAATTCCATAGGCAAGCCTAGGAAAACACTCAGGTCGATTGCCAAGGCGCTTGTCAACACGACAGCCTGAACACAGCGACACTCAACGAACTTAATCGCGAGTAGCCGGCTAACAGAATTCTAGCTGAAGCATACAAGCCTTATGGTATCAACGCTCGATTGCCCCAAAATCTCAATCTGTATATAAGTAGGCATCAGGAGCAGGACTAAGTGATGAAAAGGAAAATTACACTGAGCAAGCTTCTTATACAGAGTATTGAAGAATAGTGGCGTATCCAACAGAATCAATGAAGCGAAAATAGTAAACAGATTTTCGCGAAATTGAATTTCGCGAAAGTGAATTTCGCGAAATTGGATTTCGCGAAATTACACATTATATATATATTATATAGTCAACTTTTGCGAAATTGAATTTCGCGAAAGTGAATTTCGCGAAATTACACATTATATATATTATATAGTCAACTTTCGCGAAATTGAATTTCGCGAAAGTGAATTTCGCGAAATTGGATTTCGCGAAATTACACATTATATATATATTATATAGTCAACTTTTGCGAAATTGAATTTCGCGAAAGTGAATTTCGCGAAATTGGATTTCGCGAAATTACACATTATATATATTATATAGTCAACTTTCGCTAAATTGAATTTCGCGAAAGTGAATTTCGCGAAATTCAATTTCGCGAAATTACACATTATATAGTCAGTTTTCGCGAAAGTGAATTTCGCGAAATTCAATTTCGCGAAATTACACATTATATATATTATATAGTCAACTTTCGCGAAATTGGAATTCGCGAAAGTGAATTTCGCGAAATTACACATTATATATTATATAGTCAACTTTCGCGAAATTGGAATTCGCGAAAGTGAATTTCGCGAAATTACACATTATATATTATATAGTCAACTTTCGCAAAATTGAATTTCGCAAAAATTACACATTATATATATTATATAGTCAACTTTCGCGAAATTGAATTTCGCGAAAGTGAATTTCGCGAAATTGAATTTCGCGAAATCTGTTTATATATATATCATTAGGTCACAAAATTAATGAACCACGTCAACACTTCTACTTGTTATAAAACCTTCGATCGAATATGCCTTTTCAATTCAGTTCATAACTTCACAATGAGTACCAGAGACAACAGAAAAAGGATATTTCAAGAACGATTACAATGTGCAGATAAATGTGTGAAGCGATGGGGTTACTGCTCTCATGGAATGGAAATAAGCGACCGGAATCGAAAAGCTTGTTGATTTCTCTTACGTGAAAAGTTCTATCAAGATCTCAACGAAAGATTACGGTTTACAGTAAGTACTACAAATTCAATCTAGATGTTATGTAGGAATGTTACAATGTATCTTCTCTTCTGAGTAGTAACTATGTGTTCTAGGCTGATTGTATTCATTGTAATTGCAAACTCCAATATCTTAGCAAAGTGTATGTTATATCCCTACTCAGATTAAAACAGATGAATTTGGTTCTTCTGAGTTAATTGAATGAGATGGTTTGAATGTATATTGTAGTCTGACTGTAATCAATGCTATTGTAGATTCCCATATCTCACCAGCAAAATGGATATATCCCTAAACATAGTCAGAAAAGGATGGAAGAATTTGCTTCTTCAGTAAGTATTACATGTATTTATTTCCTTAGTTCAACTGAATGAACTAATTTGTCTGAATGTTTTAGTTTTACTATAAGTCCTATTTTGTCATAGTCTGTGTGTATGTCCTATTGGGATATTCTTTCAGAAAATACAACTTTTCGAGACTCGTCATCTCAAGGAGTTCAAAGCACCATCTATTTTCTACTATCACAATGTTGGAACAAGTGAATACAAAGATGCTGAAGGCAAGGTGAATGTGGTACCAACTGTAGCATTTTCAACCAAAGTTGATGGAGAGGAAGTTCAAGGAACTTTAACGATGCCTTCGAGATATGCCCTTTCGGTGAAGGAAAATTATCCGGGTATCATTATATACAAGGGACTAGTAACATCTCACAATACTCGCGAATACTACGATGTAGTAGTCATGGGACATGAAAAAGCAAGCAGATTTTACGAGAGTTCGGCACAATGCAAAAATGATTCTGCTATCATAGATATTTCCGATGACGATGAGTGATTGATAAACATCTCGATACAAACTTCGTTTTAAAGATTGTACATGAACATTTTCTTATATATATATTCAATGTTTCATTTATACTATATTATCTTTATTGCGACCTATCTACTTGAACATTTTCATATATTTCAAGTTAAACATAAACTATTTTATTTTTACTGAAACAAAATGATGATGGAAATAATGAATAATACATATAACGATGCCTTCGAGATATGCCCTTTCGTTGAAGGAAAATTATCCGGGTATCATTATATACAAGGGACTAGTAACATCTCACAATACTCGCGAATACTACGATGTAGTAGTCATGGGACATGAAGAAGCAAGCAGATTTTACGAGAGTTCGGCACAATGCAAAAAGGATTCTGCTATCATAGATATTTCCGATGACGATGAGTGATTGATAAACATCTCGATACAAACTTCGTTTTAAAGATTGTACATGAACATTTTCTTATATATATATTCAATGTTTCATTTATACTATATTATCTTTATTGTGACCTATCTACCTGAACATTTTCATATATTTCAAGTTAAACATAAACTATTTTATTTTTATTGAAACAAAATGATGATGGAAATAATGAATAATACATATAAATATATCTTTTAAAGTGAATAATTTTGTAATAAAACTGATCTTTCATTCAACATATTAATTTCTCCAACAAATTTCAATCTTACATATATACAAAAAAACCGAAAATAAATTCCTTAAAATTCTTAACCATTCAAGAGCTTCAACATTACAAAAACATCAAATCTTCAAAAAATAACTTTGTACATAAACACTTTCTCATATATATTCAATGTTTCAAATATATAACAATCTCCGGAAAATCAACCCCTCGGTGTCCCAGATATTAACCCCCTCACTCATCCGGTAATCTCTCGCTCTCCTCGATAATCCGCGAGATCCACTCCGGAAAACCAACCAGCCCTCGATGTCCCAGATATTCACCCCCCCACTAATCCACCGATAATCCGCGACGATTCGGCCGACTAATCCGCAACGATTCCCCCGACTAATCCCGCGATAATCCACGTTTAATCGGATGACTCATCCCCCACTAATCGGATGACTCATCCACAGATAATCCGCCGATTACGCCGGGAGCGGATTCATACCCCCTCGAATTCAACCCCCTACTCTAGACCACAATTTCCCCCCAAACCCCAACATCTCATTCAACTCCACCCAATTCAATCTACACCCCTAGCCAATTTAATTCGCAACCCCCTTTTTCTATCCCCCCGCCGGATCCGTCACTTTTTTGTGTAGATCTGCTCTCTTCATACTACTACTGGTTGCTTCTCTGCCAATATTCCTGCCTTGATGAATATTATCACTTGTCTCTAGTTTTTGTAATCGGAGTAGGTTGTTTCATTCCCAATCTGCAGTATCCACAAAATGAAGAAAATATAATAATACGTGCTAAGGAAGTACAAAAACAATAGCTGAAATATTTAATGAAAGCGATCAGTTTTTAAACAAAAAATTAACTAATACAGTTAAATATGGAAAAAAGGAAAAAAGTATCCGCACTGCAAATCAAATACTTGCCATAATGTCCAGATCAGAATCATGATCATCCTCAACTTCGGTATTAGAGATTGATAGAGTTGATTCCAATGTAAAAAGACTAGGAGAAATTTTTTGAGATGACGAAGCCATGTCAAATAATTTGTGAAAACCTTGAATAAATTTTTAAAGTTTGACGCAATGGCAATAAAACTCGAAGCCCGATGATGATTTTAAAGAAGTTTAGGAACTCGGCTACGTTTAGTACTTCTGCCTAGCGGCTATTTTCGTGATGACGCCTTTCTGCATATCTTGTGACAACCTTGAATAATTTTGTAAATAAATGTGATGCATTGGCAGTGGTGTTAGCTCAAAGCCCAGGCAATGATTTTCAAAATGTTTTGGAACACTACTACTTTTAGTAATTATATTAAAAACTAGCCTAGCGACTAGTTTTTAATTTGTTGCAGTAGATATTCTCTCTTGGGATTAAAAATATAACTAATTAATCATGGAATTTAATAATTCGCGGAATTGACTGTTCGCGAAATCACGAAGTTTTATAACCAACGAATATTTTCATCCCGTAGGGTATAGTTCTTGGCAGCGCTTTAACCTTTACTAGAAGAAAGCTGAATTGGTTTGAAGCCAACGTGCCTGGGGCTTTCATTGGGCGAACACTTTTTGTCTTGAATTGGCATGTTATATTGTTATGACTTGGAATGTTAGGTTTTCCATTACGGTGCATCCTTAGGATACGATTATTCTGATTTTGCCCAAAATCTAATTTTGCCATCAGGCTACTTATTACGAACGTTGAAATAACGAAGACGCCGAAATGTGGTTCGCCAAAAGTATTTCTATAACGTTTTGATGAGATGTGATGACCAATTTTCCTCAGGTCAGAATTCCATTTTGGATATTTTATTAAAAGTACATAAGCCATAGCAAATATTCATGTTTAGTGTTTTAACAAATTTTACTATTTATTTTAATTAGGCTTGCACATATAACAACAAGTATCTAAACTCAAATTGTTATTTAAAGAATATGATACCACTTCAAGCGTGACCGGATGAAGGAAAAATAATTTCCATGACAACAGAGTTGGAAATAATAAATAGATAGAAGGAAGGTGCCCGTATTAGTAATATTGCTTAGGATTATGGTCGCAACCAATCAACAATTGCAACTGTTATCAAAAACAAGAAATCCATTAAAGCAAGTGCAGGGAAAAGCTGACGAAGGATGACTCAAAGGAATTGAAAGTGTTCCACAGGATCAGCATTCAAGAGGCCAACAGTTTAGTCGTAACGAGGAAATAGAAGAGACAGAAAAGCCAACATCGAAATCAATGAACTACAAGTTGGTATGAAAACCTTACTAGGTACATTGAAAGTGAGCATCCAGAATGTTATTAAAATGGGCATGAGCTATTTTAAAGATATTTTGAGGAGTCAACAGAAACAGACTTCATTGGATAGGTTTTTATCAAAAGTCAAGTGTCAAAAAGCACAGATAATAACAATAAATCTAACATAAAAGCTAGAGATCAACCAAAAATCAAGAAATACTATAATATTGAGTTTTAAAATTTTTTTTTTACTTCACATGTTTAATTTACTGATTCGGACTGATATATAAAACTATGCTATACAATACATGTATAATGTATTTTAATATTGATCATCTTTGTGTGTAATTTTTTTCATGTTTTAATCATTTTGTTTTACGTTTTATTTATTTCATGTTTAATTACGTTCTTTTTATTTTATTTTCATTTTATTTCATTTTTAATCATGTTTTACTTATTTCATTATATGTTTTATCGTATTTCATGATTCATCATAATTTTGCAAGCGGGCCTGTTTTTTACTCTGTGAATACAAATCATTGTATGTATGTAACTCATATGTAATTAGCTACTCAAGATACATGGCACATCCAAATAACCTTCTAGAACTTGCTTAAGACCTGCCCTCTAGGGTATAAATACGTACAAACTTCTATATGTATGGTTACATTAGTTCTTGTGCACGTTCAATACCAGAAAAACTGCAACCTTCTCTTGATATTTTTATAAGTGTTAGCTAGCTAGCATTTGTCTGCATTGCACAAGCATTTACAGTGCACCAGCAAGCATCATCCTCAATCTGTGAGCAAGTATGATATATTCTACACTGTACCAAGTTAGCTTGTTTTCTTCTAGCACTCTCTGCACCGGCAGAAAAGATGTGTATTTCTGGCTATTTCTTCTTTTCGGGACCCAACTTTTTTTTTAAACAGGTAAAAAACTTTGAGTTGTAATTCTTTCGACAAGACTAGACAACTGTTTTTAGCCAGCTACAAAAACTATATTTTATTACATAATAAATTTGTTTTTAAGTAAACAGTAACATAATTAGCATTGATACAATTTTGCCTTCTCTGCGCTCTACTCACTACATGCTCGGTCAAGTCAAGTTAATACAGACATATGTACATACTGTATCAAAAAAAAGATTTACTATGGTTATCAAATGGTCAAGTGGGCAAGAGGTTGCTTTCAAGAACTGCATCTCTTGGCCTTTATTTTTGAAACAGGTTGAAAAAGAGTTTAACCAGAGACACTAAAAACTGTAGTGAAAGCAAGAACAGAAACTGCAAAGTAATAAATTTTTAATGATAAAATGGAAATTCAATAAAATAGTTAAAAATACATACTAAAACTTAACTTAAAGTATGTTTTTAGTAAGTTAAACTTATTTGAAGTGATTTACAAGTTTATGTTGCACATACAACTTCAAAGTAAAAATCCATACCATGTGGACTGAGTTTGGGTATCACATTATCATGTTGTATTTCATTGCAGATTCTAACTGCCAAATATCATACAGTTTTTATAGGCAACTATAGTTACTAAAGTTAACATTTTACTTTGTTACTAATTTTCAAAATTTAGGTTACAACATTTTAAAGTATTGTGACAATTTTTACTAGGGGATGTTTACAATGTATAATTACAATTGTTTCTATACCCCTACATACGATTTTGGCACTATATGATGCCAACCCTGGAACGGACCACATTGTATATTGAAGGTGCTTTTGTTTATTGGACAGTGCTTGTTATTAAGAGTTTCTCTTGAATTTTGTTACAAATACTTAAAAGACATCCATATAAAAGTTGCTGTTTTGCTATGAAAAATTAATTATAATAAACTTCATGAATTTTTAAAGCAAGCAGGAGTTACTGACCCATGTTACTCATTGTTGTGGCTAACATGGCCTTGATGAAGTGCAAAGTGCTGTAGTAAACATTTATTTCACTCTAGTAATTGCTTACTAACTATGCAAAATAGTAAGATAGTTCATTTAATGCTTTTGGACATGTTCCAATGTACTCAATTCCATAGTTTCCCGTCAGCACTCAAAGTTCTTTATCTACTCTTGTATAAATTTTACAAGTCAGCTTTAATATTAATGTGCCAAGCTGAAGTTCATAAATTTAATATGGCTGAGTGGTGATGTCATTTGCTCATTCAAATTCTTGTTAGTAGGAATCCAACTGCACAAAGTGCTGGCACAGCGTTTTTTTGGCTAGTTCGATGCACCTTGTGTCGCAATACGCCCTGACTCCCCTGCTTATTTCATACTCAATGCCCGCTTGTCTTTGTGACCATTGCAATCAGTTGTTGTCAGAAATTTGAGCAGTCATTACATTTTACTTCAAAAAATATATCTATATACTTTTATCAACCCATAATTCAATTCAAATAAGGCCGCCAATTTTATGTAATGTTGATGTTTTATATCATGCATGAAACTTGTTAGAAATATGTATGTATTGTTAACATTGAAGTTGAAAAACAATATAACAGAATTAAAAACATGGTTTATTAATTATTGTTCATTGAAAGAATCTGTTTAATAAATTCTAAATCTATACTGAATGTTTCATCTTTTTGTTTCCCACTACCGACTATAATTGGAAAACTATTTTGTCCAACCTACCAATCCCTTTGCTGCAGAGTTGATTTACCTGTAGATAGACAAATCCAACATATTTTTAATTAGTCATGAATTAGTTATAAAACAGCTTATTCTTGCCTTGAGTGTCAGCCATGTAAATCTTTCTACTGACTGAAACATTTATCAGACTGCTTGTTATGAAAAGGTTCTCTAGAATGTCTTTACAAATAGTTAAAATAGCTCCATATAAAAAATGTCGATTGCTAATAAAGACTAATTTTGCCACTGATATCTGCTGATTTAACATTAAATACAAAAATTTTACGTAGACAAAATTAGTACAACTGCACTCATAAGACGAAGATTTTACATAGAACAAATCTTAGTCTTATGAGTGCAGTTGTACTTGCTGTAAGACTGTCAAAAAGATGTGCTCAGCTCAGTAACAGGAACAGTAGACATAAAATTACAGAAACAGCAAAATGCACTCACAGTTCAAGCTACATGTAGCAGGGTAGCATTGAAAAATCAATTTGTAAAATGATGTTTGCCACAATGATAGCCCTGTGCAAACAGGCACTAAAGTTCTGTTTTCTTCTAGTAAAGTTGGCCCACGCCCAAGCACGAAATGGCGTAATACCACACCAGAAACCAGAGCTACTTACATTAACGCTATTCCAATTAAGTGCATGGCTGGCTTTGGCCTTTCCATATCAGGTTAAAGATATACTTGCCTCAAAAAGGTCGATTTAATGAAATCACGACCAATAAAAGGCTAAAACATCAGCTACAATTTGATGTCATTTTTGTCTTTGTAGACCAATCCTGTCCTGAGATATATGAGTTTAAATGAGGCCATCTTTTAAAAAGCTCATATTCCAGCGGGTGCTTTATTTGTGATGTAACTAGTGATACATCTAAAAAGAGTAATCGAGCGATAAATATAAGGTCGCTTCCTTAGCAAATCATCAGCACCAAATTTTATATATGTCATAATAAATGTTATCACTCGTAAAACGTGTTGTCTGTGATCTCAAATTTAAGGATTTTACTCTATTATTATGGACATCGTTATTTAATAAATTAATTAACATTTTTAATTTAATGAATTACTCGATCGACCCGTTTTATTGACGAACAACAGAATTGTAAAAATTGCTGAAAAGTTACTGCGAAGGTGACTCCGAGCTTTCTCTGCATCAGGTGATTAAAGTAGTACGGAGGAAGATAGCCGAATGGTAGAATTGAGGTAAATTTATCTTTCACTTAGGGGCTCCTATAGGTATACTGCTGTTGCGTTTACATTCAGGTTATATTTTCCTGTTTGAGGTTATAATGTAATTTTCTGCATGCGCGAGACACAGTGAGTTCTTGACAGCTTCATTTTATTCCATAGCAACTAGCAAGCAATACAATGGTTTAGATTGATGAATATACTAAAGCTAATATTTTTAGTACTCATTAATACATGTACTAATTAATGAAATTATAACTTTTTGCTATCACTAATCATTGTTTCATAATATTTTTATCGTTTCACCGAGCTATATTTGCTTCAATTTTTCTGCGGCAGTTTTACCTAGAAAATTAGATTCATGGTTTGACTTTAGATGTTCACTTCTCACTTGTGGTGAGTGAAGAAAATCGATTGAGCAATGAAAATCTTTAACTTTCAGAACCAACGCTTTGAATTGTTGGCTTGGGGTACTTATGCTTTAGTTAAATACTTATTCATTTTTAAAATTACACTCGCAATCTATCCAACTACCAATTTGAAAGCTTTCAATAGATACCCGTTGGAATTACATATCAATGAATGACATATATTTATTGAATTTGTTTAACTGATTACAGGATGTTTATGTGGTCCCACCAGCCAAAGCAGCTTTGTCGGTGTGGAAACTGTCATAAATGGGTAATAGAGACTTGAATGTGTGTTGCATAAATCCTGATGTTTTGTGAGTTTGCTGCAGTAGATAAAAGTGTCTTATTGTATCAGCTGAAACTCTGTGAGAAGCCACGACTTGATGAATATTTTTAATAAGAGCTTTATGCTGAGATGGCAACTGTTTTGCTTGTAAAAATGATATAATTAATTATATTTTTGAAGATAATGCAAAACTTGATTTGCAGAACATTGAATGCTCCGGTGACACATGTGTGTAAGTCTTTTTTGATAGTTGGATTTATGAAGTGCCATCAGAGCTGAATGGACAGGCTCGACCATTTGTTCAATACTTGAATCAACTAATCAAATGTGGCCAGTGAATATTTTTTTCTACACATCGATACCAATGAGGACTCTAAAACTTTGACATTCGACTATACAGTGTTTATGACTTTTAGGGATGTAATAGGTTTTGCCACACATTCTTTTCAAAGACGAAACTTGCTTATTTTACTCCATACTGACTAAAATGTTTCCATACTGGCTGAAATGTTTCCATACTGACTGAAATGTTTCCATAATGACTGAAATGTTTCCATACTGACTAAAATGTTTCCATACTGGCTGAAATGTTTCCATACTGACTGAAATGTTTCCATACTGACTGAAATGTTTCCATACTGACTGAAATGTTTCCATATTGGCTGAAATGTTTCCATACTGACTGAAATATTTAAGCTGTAAAACAAACATGATGCTGGAGTTTGGCAAATACTGTTATGCAGTAATATGACGCTAAATCAGTGTTCAAATTATCACAATACTATATGTTTATAGATAAGCAAACAGAGTCGTAGTGTTCTCGTTGTACAATTCAGCCGCTGCAGATATAAAATTCCAGATTCACAAAGACTTAGGTGCAGGTATCATGAAGAAGAATCATGTTTAAGTAATCCATGGCATTCCATCACCAATATTACAGACCTGACAGACTGGGACACAGTGTTTACCAGCTTTAGAAACCCTAATGCAATCATATTTGTTCATTGATTATGAATCCTGGTCAAATAATAATTTATTGTGCAAGCAATTTTCTTGTTAAATTTTTTTTTTTAAGTAGAAGCATAATCACAAACTTTTCTGGTGTAAGGGGAACCAATAATTTTTGGTATGACTCACAAACATTGAGGAGTTCACTGTGTGTAATATCAACAAAATGTCAAAGTGAGTTTAATAAGCAAGAGTCATGGATGATTGTTGACATGTTTAAACTCCACGCACACAGATCAATATGACAAAACTTATAATAACATAATAACAAAATCTAGAAATTCTATCTGAGCATTAACTAAATATGTAATCCTTCACTGCTACTCCTCATGTCATGAAGCAACACATTATGAGCAATTGGTTTTTATTTAAATGTACAATAAGCAATAGCCTACTATACATGCACATTGTACATCAAGATGTTTGTTTCTGGTTCCAAAGAGTATGCACAAGTCTTAACATTGTGGTTAATATAGCTGATTCAGTTGTCAGATAAAAAATTTAATTTCAAAGCTAGCAGTCAAACATGTCACGAATCTATGAAATGAAATCAAATTTTATGAACTTTAATCAGTACAAACAGCCTGCTATTTAGTCCAGAGATTATATATCAGAGGTCGTAATGGAGTTTTCTGCAAGCTTGTACTTAATTACTGACCCGATACGGCATTTCACATAATGTTGCCATTATTGGTGTAACAATTGGGCTATGATGCTCCCGTCTCGACTTATTTCAACACCAAACACGCTGACAGGAAACAGCAAACTATAAAGCAATTGCAATTCTAAAAGGCTTTTAAAAATGATATCAGTTTAATGACAGAGAGTTCTGGCTAGATGGAAATGCTTTACACCTACCAGTGTAATTAACGAATATGTTTGCACATGACCAACATGCTGATAATATGGACAAATTTTCACGCTCTATCGGAGCGGAGCAAACTATGTCCAATATTTTAAGTAGTACAAGCTTTAAATATTAAAAACTGTAATTTCATGTATATGTCAGTTTTTATTTATACACAAATAACTGCAGACTATTATAATTTATCTGCAGTTCAATTGACAACTCAAAAAAGTTCTTGGTTGATGATTGACTGAGATTCCTGTCGGTCTAAAACTGACCACTTTTTAATTCCCAAACCAATAAATATAATGTTCATCATCCCCACTACTTAGTAGTATGATGCTATTTGGAGATGAGGGAATTTACTACTTAATTGTAATATGTGACAGACAATACTGATAGTTTGTATGTTGGGTTCTAATCATGAGCATTTCATTAAAGACGGACAATCACAGTAG
The DNA here is from genome assembly GCF_963576615.1 of Watersipora subatra. Lineage (NCBI taxonomy): Eukaryota > Metazoa > Bryozoa > Gymnolaemata > Cheilostomatida > Watersiporidae > Watersipora > Watersipora subatra. The sequence continues at coordinate 6,337,577 of NC_088712.1, forward strand.
TGCATTACAGAGCTTTAGTTTGTTTTAATTTGTTGACAGGCACATCTACTAACTAGTAATTATGTATTCAACGATCTTCAGATCGTATGATTCATAACAAACTTTAAAGATAAATATTAGAAGTTACACTAGAAAGAAAAGCGCTGAGCAGTTGTTTTGCTTTGCATACCGTTTTCAAGTGTGCAAGACATGCTTAAATATCATTTCAAAATTCAAATGAATGAAACCTTGGAATATCTGCAATTGAACTTGATCAAGCAAAAGTTTAAATGTATTTTGACTACTTTAAGTTAAGTTGCTAGGAAATTCTTACCTGAGATGCAAATGGTTGATGAACTGTTAGCAGATGCAGAATCTAACCCTTTCACTGTTGTATGCGCATTTATGCGAAATCCATGGTCGACTGCTGTATGAGCATTTTTGTGAATTTTCCAGTAATTGCGTCCAAGCCTAGTTTTATTATTCATCGACAACATAACTAATGATCTTTATGATAATTATGGCACTGGAAGTGTTGTCTGAAGATTTCTCTATAAAATTAACCTAAAATAATAAAAAAATTTCTAATCTTTGTTAAAATTTTTCCAACTTGAAAACAAAAATCTTTTGTGTAAGTTTTTGTTAGTACCTTCTGAGTTAGAAAAAAAATATTTACTAATGTTCAATACATTATAGGAAATTCAGAATTAGAGTTTCATGATTATACCGATAATTTAAGAAGCAGCACTGATTCTGATGGTAAAGAAATAATAGTATTGTGAGAATAAAGAACATTAGAGGATCATTTAGGCTTTGTAGCAATGATAGCTTTGTGTTGTTTTATGAATACGCAAAGTATGGATACGGTGAACTTTTTGAATAGCAGTGTTTTTTAACAATTTGTAAAAATAAAATATTTAACAAAAATATTCTAGATAGAGTTTTTAATTGACAAATAGTGTATACATTTCATTAATCAATATCAGCAATTTTCCATAAAATACATGGTCATAGGCTGATGGCTAAATTTGTACATGGATGGCAGCAAAAAGGTTAAATCGTCATGTTTTATGAAAATGTTCTTTGAAGCTTTTTTGAGTGACAAACTTTAAAACATGATTCCAGGTGTTTCAGTTGGGAATCTTTCATAGATGTTGCAGCTACCAGTATTGAGGCTAGAGTGATTTTAAACAGATAAACGAACTATTTTTAGTTTATTACTAGCTCATATTATTTTGCCGTTAAATTGAATTCATTATAGTATATACTTTTTAATATGGTAGCTCAAAGCCTTGTTGTTACAAGTCATATTGTTTGTTTAAAGAGCCACTTAATTTTTGGCAAACTTTGGTAGGCTTCTCTTCTGATTTTTTGTAACTCACCCATAGAAAGTCAGCCAGTAAGTTATCGTAGAGCAGTAAGACTAAACACAGAAGTTCTATTTTTACACTTCTTATCATACATTTTTACCACAAGAAATGGGTGCTTTTATTACTTTATAAAATGTCATGTCTAACAAATAAAATATATATTTTTGGTTAACGTTGTGCATCACATACATGTATATACTCTACCAAGTTATGTTTGGCAATGTTTAGGTTTTGACATCATTCATTCCATCATAGTTTTTGTAAGAAAACGAGTACTCTTAGCCATAGAGAGTCAGTTCTTTAACTGTGATTGTTATATGCGCAGTGTTTCTGACTCAAACACAATATCTTGCTTAACGCTTAGAGTGGAACCCTTGTTTTAGGCGGGACTCATAAGTGTAAGGTTAGCATACTCTTCCCGCATTACACTGTTTGCAAAATTTCAGCATAATCTTGGATTAAATCATGGGTTGCCAACATATTAGATATGTTTTATTGTGTAGATCATCTTTATTAGTCAAATCCTAAATACCTATTTCAACATCCACACGGACAGGACAGGCAGGGGTACCAAGCAGTAACAAGTGTATTATAAAAACAGAAAGAAAGCCGTACAATATGAGCAAAAACACAGGTTACATGACTAAATTAACAATAGCTAAATTTCCAAGATTTTAAATATTTAAACATATGTAGGCCTACTCCATTCACCATTGTTAAACCATAGTTGGATAGTTTTAATTATTAATTGAAACTGGAAGTTTTCATCTTGCTTTGGATAGTTTATAGAGCAATGCGCAGCCGCCAGGTTATTTTACGTCGGTCGCGCTGTGTTACGATACTGATACACAATCTTCCCAAATCGCAATTGACGTTTGAATTGACTCAACTGTGGATGGTTGGTCCTTAGCGATAAGAGCGTGCAAGCAGGCTTGGGTCTGGTATAATAGCCAAATTCTTTTTGATAGGGCAGTTTACTGATACTCCCTTTTCTTGATAGTACACAGTAAGTGGGCCTATGTAGTAAAATTACTTACTTCAAGTCGAAAGTTTATTAATCACATTTATTAAGTTATTGATCATGTTTTGTTTTATAAGCATAGCATTTATTCAGGACAATACAGTAGTTAGGAAACTGTAATACCTTATAAGAAATGTGCTAATAAAAAATAGGTTGAGCCTAGTGTATATAAGTTGTTGTATTCCATTTTATGAATCAGTATTGCTTACATACTCCCTACAAAAAGAACAGAATAAAAGTTGGAAAAAATTCTCAAACTTGTTAATTATCATACCATTGTACATCAAATAAAGATACAAGGAATATACAAGTGTACATAATACGCTGGCAGTCTTGATTGATACAAACCTGTGTATAGTGCTGAATCTTTTAGTACATCTTAGTGGCAACGGTGAGATATTGTCAGCCAAGATCACAGAGTACAGTACAGATTACAGAGTACAGTACAGATTACTGATTACAGTACAGATTACAGAATTATCATCAACTACAAATACAGAGTGAATTCATTGGCACCGTTAATTATGTACAGACGGCGTACAAGAAGAAATAACCAGGAGAGAATGAGAAAACCTCCATGAAACAATTTTAGGAGCTGGTTCGCCAACAAGACAATATGGTACAGTTAATATAAATAATTTTGTTGATGTGCTACACAGAACACAGCGCACATATCGTAAAGAAATAAAAGCACCTACATTTAATGGTGACGGAAATGTAGAGCTTTTCATTGAACAATTCACATTAGTGGATAACTTGAATCAATGGTCAGACCAAGAATCACTACTTCATCTACAGCTCAATCTAACTAGCAAAGCCAGATATGAAAGTTTATACTGCACCATGGCACATATTTGTTATAATCTAAAATCCAGGTTTGGGTTGACTACAAAGCAAGCTAGAGATAAACTAGAAAATCTCAGGAAATCTGCAAACATGAACACTCATGAACTAGGTTCTGAATTAGCTATTCTGAATTGTAGTTCTGAATTATAGTTTTACCAGAAAGCCTGATGTATCCAGACGTGGTTGCTTTTAGTGCAATGGACAGCACATGAAGAAAAACTGTCCTAAGTTTAAGAATCAAGAACCACAGAACCAGGGAAACGTGAGCGGTTCAGCTGAGTAACTGGCTCATCTCAGCATGAACCATTATTAAAACACAAAGAGCCTAAGTGCAAGAACGCTTGTCCTAAGTCTGAACCAGAGAATACTGCAGTACGAGACGTAGAATGACAATCTCTTGGTTGCCTATACATACCAGGATGGAAGCACACTTCTTATTTAAGGCACTATAACATTGCCTTGTCATGTCAGAACGATGAAAATTCGTGTCACATTGAAAGTAGCTAACATCACAGATGATGAAATACTTGGTATTCAATTCTTTAAAGAACACAGATGCTTGATAAACCTGAATGAGAAAGGGTTAAATATACAAGATCAATGGCTTCTATGCACCAGTAGAAATGGGCCACTGTACTCTAACTAAGTGTAGGTTACAGAGACCACAACAGTCACCTATGGGTGTGAATCACAGTTAATCAGTAGGCTAACATTAAATCCAGCTCATCCAGTAGAAATAGTAGAGCACTGCTTTGCACTAGATTCAAAGGTGGTTATAGCAGCAACATTCACACAACCTAATACTTCCCTCTGCTGCTAAAACCCCTTATCTCCCTTAACCCTTTCATGGGCGGTGCGACGTTTTTGTCGCTTTGCGATACGGCTGCTAATGGGCAGTGCGACGTTTTTGTCGTTTCGGTAACGTATTTTATTATTACCGTTTCTGGTTAGCTAAATGCCGTTTTTTGTTTACTTTTTTACCAATAGCAAGCTATGATATAGTAGTTTCAGTTAGCTGCAAAAACTGACTTCAAGGTTTAAAAAAACGATCGTTTTTAGCAGTGATGAATAAATAAACTTTCGAAAAAAATTAGAAAATTGTTCTAAATAATTTATCAACTTTTATTTTTCTTGCTTCGGTTTTAGCTTTTATTCATCGAATTTTTTGAGAGTTTGACTTTAGTTTACCGTCATGGCGACTTCTAAAAGAACCTCCCAAGATTATTCTCATAAAGCAAGTACTAGTACCGAAATTACTAAGAGATTCAGAGATGACAGTGACTTTTTAGATTTAGTAGCAAGAGATGACGGTGAATCAGGTTTGAATTGTGATTGTAATGACTTTACATCTGGAAGTGACAGTGATGAAAAGGCTGGTAGCAGTAATGATGAGAATGTGAGTAGGGGTGATGCCAGTGCCTGGAAAAATATAACCAACATAAACAGAGATAAATCTCCTACAATTCAGCAGTTTATAGCAGTGACAGGCCCAGTATTTACTCCAGTAGATGCTCAACCATTAGAGTATTTTGAAAAGTTTTTTGAGCCTGTCAACCCAGGAAGTACATTTTTGTGGGAGCTTTTTGTTACACGAATAAGTACATGTTGCCAAGACTGTGATGTGGGCCTTTGTAAAAGAGAATGCTTTCGAAAATATCATTCGTAAATAGACCATTATTATGAAAAGCATATATTTTATGTTATACATTTTGATTTGTTTATAATATATATATGCCTATGGACATATACATGTATACATATGCACCTTTAAACATAGAGATATGCACATAATAACACACAGAAAAGTGTATGAACCTTTTGGAAAAAATTGATTTTTTGGAAAATTAATTCGCCCATGGGAGTCTGATTTAGTTTTGAAAATTCGCCCACGAAAGGGTTAAAAATGGGTTTTCGCTGGTAAGTTTTGCTCTGATTAATTAGTTTGAGCCAAATTCTATTACATAAGTCTTTCATCTATTATGTAATTTAAGTTCATCAACAAAGGATTAGTAATTCCTATGTTAATCTGTTATGAGTAGTTTTATCCGCAGTTCCCTTAAACAGATTTTGAGAATTCTGCAGATAAAACAACTTATCAGCTGTTAAGTAGTTTTATGCGCAGTTGAAGGAATATGATTCATGCAATGTCTGCTGCTGAAACTATTTATGAAATTTAATAAAGGCAACAGACAAAATTTCAAAGCTCACTAAACAAATGTTATCTCTTTTACCTGTTTTTAAATTTGGACAGCTCACAAAAAAACAGTGTTTACTTACATATTGACATCTTAACAACCTGACAACTCCCTAAAAAGCAGCGACACGTTTTAGAAAACAAGGTACAGTATGAAAGATCTAAACATTTGTTGAGACCATGTTTTGATTGCTCAAAGTTATACAGTCAAAAAATAAACAAGTTCAGAAGAGCTTGAGTATATGTAGAGTTTTGGAAAATCAGTAACAATAGTAAAAAAACATTTATCCATCAGAGTGTTGATCAGCAAACAAGGAATAAAATTGCTCTCGCGACAAGAAATAGAAAATTAACTTTGTATAAAGATTTATATACTTTACTTATATTATACTTTACATACCGTCCAAAGCAATCTCAATAAGGCAGTTTTCATTTAATATGTAATATAAATCTGCATGAGACATTCTCCATATACCATTTTACACAATAATTCATATGCTACTTTATATAGTACTCTAAATATAAAATTGTGCAGAATATTTTTTTTATTAACAGAAATATTCAGCAAAAATGTTTTATTAAGAAAAGAATTATTCTGCACAATTTTATATTTAGAGTACTATATAAAGCAACATGTGAAATATTGTGTAAAATGGTATATGGAGAATAATTAAATAGTATATGAAGAATGTCCCATGCAGATTTATATTACATATTAAATGAAAAATGCCATATTGAGATTGCTTTGGACAGTAGGTAAAGTATAATACAAGTAGAGTATATAAATCTTTATACAAACTTACTTTTCTATTTCTTGTCGCGAGAGCAATTTTACATGTATTTGCTGCTTGCTGATCAATACTCTGATGGATAAATGTTTTTTCACCATTGTAACTGACTTTCAAAAACTCTAAATATACTCAAACTCTTCTGAACTGGTTTATTTTTTGACTGTATAATTTTGAACAATAAAAATATGGTCTCAACAAATGTTTAGATCTTTCATAGTGTATCTTGTCTTCTAAAACATGTCGCTGCTTTTTAGGGAGTTGTCAGGTTGTTAAGATGTCAATATGTAAGTAAACACAGCTTTTTGTGAGCTGTCCAAATTTAAAAACAGGTAAAACGAGATGATATTTGTTTAGTGAGCTTTGAAACTTTGCCTGTTGCCTTTATTAAAGTTAATGAATAGTTTCAGCAGCAGACATTGCGGGAATCATATTTCCTCAACTGTGCATAAAACTACTTAACAGCTGATAAGTAGTTTTATCTGCAGAATTCTCCAAATCCATTTAAGGGACCTGCGGATAGAACTACTCATAGCAGATTAACATAGGAATTAATAATCCTTTGTTGATGAACTTAAATTACATAATAGATGAAAGACTTATGTAATAGAATTTTGCTCAAACTAATTAATCAGAGCAAAATGGACCAGTGACATAGCGAAAAGCCATTTTTAAGGGAGATAAGTGGTTTTAGCAGCAGAGGGTAGAATAGTAGAGGGATAGTCATGGTGAGATGTCTCACTTCAAACTCACTTTCAGTAGAACTACAAGCTGGCACTAATGTCGGACTATACACACCAGTAGATCATGATCAAGTTTTCACAGATATAAATAAGGACAACTCTGTACAAAACTCACAGCCCAAAAACTTAAACTCACCAGTACTTGAACACATAAGTCCTTTATATGAGCAGGCAGTTCAATACTGGGAATTTTCTGCTCAAGTACAGACACTGGCTAGATTTTTAGTAAATTACACAGATGTGTGCAGTAGAGATGACACAGATATAGGTCTAACCAATCTAGTATCACACAGTATACTAGTAGAACCAGGTTCAAACCTAATCAGGCAGCCATTTGGGCTATTGGGTGCTGATACACACCTGGAAGTCGAAAGACAGGTAGCTGATATGATAAAGAAAGGAATGATAGAGTTTACCGATATTTCTTAGAGCTCACCTGTAGTGCTAGTCACTAAGAAAGACCACTGTTAGAGGCTCTGTGTGGATTACAGAATATTAAATGCTGTGACACGCAATTATGCGTATCCACTGCCCAGGATCAATGATAGTGTCGATAACTTGGCAGGTATTGTATTGTTTAGTACACTAGATCTCTTTAGTGGTTATTGGCAGGTGCCATTGGATCAGGATGCTCAAGAGAAGGCAGCATTGGTTACCAGAGAGGGGCTCTGTATGTCAAAGGTGCTTCAGTTTGGATTAACGTTGGCACCAGCAAGCTTTGAAAGACTCATTGAAACAGTACTCAAAGGGTTACATTCTAAAGTCTACTTATATATCTGGATAATATAATTGTGTTCTCTACAGATTTCAACATTTACTTAGAAATACTTGAGGCAGTAAAACACAGATTCAGCACAGCTAACTTGAAACTGAAACCATCGAGGTGTGAACTTCTACAAAAAAGAAGTCAAGTTCTTGGGATATATAGTCAGTTCACAGGAAGCGTCTACATATCAAGAAAATGTTGGAAATGTGAAGGAGTGGGGACACCAAAATGCCAGACATAAGTCAAAACCCTTTTGGGTTTTGTTGGTTATTACAGGAAGTTCTGTCCGGGTTTTGCAACTACAGCTAAATCTCTTGTAAGGTAAAAAAGTTTATCATAGAGGCACCTGTATTCGCTTGCCCTGACTGCACCAAAAAGTACATACTGGATGCAGATGCTAGCCTAGAAGGTGCTGGGGCTGTGTTATCAAATGTACATAATAGAGAGAAAAGACTTATAGCATATTACAGTAAAACCTTCAAACCAGCGAAAAGGAATAATTACCAGAAGCTGCTTGTTACACGATAATATTGGCAACAAAACAATTTCAACCATGCATATATGGGAGGAAATTCCATCCGCTCACAGATCATGCATCATAAATCTAGCTTTACAGAAGAAGATACCCTTTTCATCAAGTGGTCAGATGGCTGGAGTTACTAGCAGAGTTTCAATTCACACTTAGCCATCATACTTGAGCAAAGCATGGAAGTGCTGATGGGATAAGAAGAGTTTGCTGTGAATGTAGACAATGTAGTAACATAGAACGCAGAGATGGCGGACCAAGCCGGAAATATATCAATATAACAAATCATGTACAAGTAGCAGGTGGTAAAATCTTGGAAGGAAGCGAGGCAGGACCAGACAGCTATGTACTGGAAGGGAGAGAAGGCACAACAATGTATGGCATATCTATAGAACTTTAGCTAAAAGAGGACATAATCCCTTTTCAGAAGCGTACCGGAAGTGTAACAGAGATTATGATACAACTCATACAAAATGGAAAGGAACCGTCACAAGAAATAATTGATCATGGAAGTGCAGAGATCAAGAAACTATGTGATCTATTCAAAGTCCAGAAGATAGATGATCTGTTTAAAGTTGCATTAAGTGTGAACAATCGGTACAGCTCGGTGATTGTGTGACCCACAGAACTCAGCCCATCTGTAATAAGACAAGACCACAGTCAACAACATGCTAGGGTCAACAACACAACAAGAAGATCAGGCTCAATTGATATTGGCCAGGCATGCTATCACAGATAAGATGCAGTAACACAGTCAGTATCACAGATGCAGTATCACAGATGATATCACAGTCAAGATGTGTGAAGTTTGTCAAGCAGCCAAATATAGTAATACAAACAAAAGATCAAGTCAACAAAGATTGTTCTGTGGTTGCCCGTGGAAAGTGCTCTATGTAGATTTAGTAGGCCCATTCACAAAGACACCAAAAAACAGCACCATGATTTTTGTATTAGCTGATCATTTCATGTGGTGGCGTGACACTGTAGCCATACGCGATCGTACCACTAAAAGCATAGCAGAGGCTTTAGAGACCCAAGTCCTTGGTTATTTTGGAATTCCAGAGAGGATTCGTTTGGACAAGAGCGCTGCATTTGAGTCCAAATTAAAGCAAGAGATATGTAAAATCTGGGGCGCAGATAAAAATAGAACCACACCTTACCATCCACATGGAAATGGTGTTGTCGAAAGAAGTAATGAAAACTTGGGAAATACACCACGGTCCTTTCTATTAGGCCGTGACGAGACAGATTGGGACTTGTAATTATTCCAGTTTACCAGATCTATGAGAGGCACACCACACAGTTTCACTGGTGAAACTTCTAACTTCATGATGTTTGGACGGGAAATTACAATGTCAGATAGCCTCATTTTAGAACCACGCCTAGAGAAGCAATCCAGAGAAAACTGTGCAGCCGAGCTGGAGCACAGATTGAAATTAGCATATGAATTTACAAGAAATGAGCAAGCAGAAATCAGAGCAAATCGCCAAAGACAATCTTTGTTGTTTCAAAATGGTTTCTATGTGTGGCTGAAAGCCAAGAGATACAGAAAGTGATACACACCAAAACTTCTAGCAAAAAGTCAAGAGGCCATAGAAAGTCAAAGAATCGTTCAAAAATCATACTTACTTAATTGATTTACACGGTAAAACATCGATGGAGCACGCATCGATGTTGAAACTATACACTCAAGCTGATAGCAAGTGGGAGAGAGCCCGAGTTATACAAGACCCAAATTGCCAAGCTGCACGATTTAATAAGCTACAATTTAATAATTCGCGGAATTGACTGCTGGCGAAATCGCGAATTTTTATATCCATCAAATATTTTCATCCTGTAAGGTATATATAAGCTGTTGTATCCCATTTTATGTATCAGTATTGCTTACATACTCAATAGAGAAAGGAACAGAATGAAAGTGGGAAAAAATTCTCAAAATTGTTAATTACCATAACATTGTACAAAAAATAAAGATACAAGTAGTATACAAAGTGAACAGAATACGCTGGCAGTCTTGATTGATACAAACTCATATAAAGTACAGAAACATTTGGTACAATTGACACTGTCTACGCCCTCCGATGCTCAGAGATGTCAGACTTCCTATGAATGATTTTTGTCCTTTGTCTCTCTTTGGTGCCTGGTGACTGGATGTGAGAGCCTGCTGCTGACTGTATCTGAACAAAAAATCCACGCTTATCGTGGCAGTTGCTAACATCAAAAGAGTGACAAACTCTTGATGTGCTAACAACAACCGGTATTCTGGTTTCCTGTATATTTTCATTTTCCTTGAATTTGATAATAAATTTAATCACGTAAAACTCGCTTTTTTGAATATTTATTCAATTAAAAGCAATAATATCAACTGCCTTAGGAGTTGAGAATTAGTGTATAAATGATTAGACCCTTGCTCAAGCAAGTTATTATATTAGAAGTCTGTGTTATAGTAAAGTGGGGGTCAATTCATTAATAATCCTCACCCCTCTATTATTTCAAGTAATTGACAACCAACATTCCTATAAAACACTATAGCGATTCAATTCAAGGGAAATTTGTTTGCGACAATCACGGTCCTGTGCACACAGGCTCCAAACCAGAGATGTCGCAATTCTAATTTCACCAGCCAATTCAGATACCGATTCGATACACCGATTCTTATGGAAAAATACTCCGATTCAGATATTTTGTGTTGCATAGATAATTGTCAATTTTATTATGTAAATATAATGCAAAAAAAATATAGCTATTGATGTATTTATTTGTTTGTATTTAAGGAAAAAATATATACATATATATTCACATACTGCCATACCGTGCATCTAGTTACAAAACATTTCATGTTTCTTAAAATTGGTCACCTATTTATAATTGTAATTATTGTTAGTGGTAAAACTTTCTCTGTGATAATGAAGTCTCTCTTTTACTGCTGAACGAACTGCTGCGCCTGTACAAGTGTGGTTCAAATAAATGTTTCTTTCAGTCACTGTTAGTGATTCAATTACCTCAGTGAGATGCTTTTATCTTCTATCACTATCGGTGTAGTCAGGTGCACCGAAGAAGGTCTCACTAACCACAGATGATGGAAGACAGGCTAAATACCGATAAGCGACTGAGATTATTTTATCTGATACAATTGATACATCATATCTTCAGGATCAAGAGAGAGATGAATATCTTTATGTATTGACTACTCAAATTACTTTCGTAACACTAGTAAATAGAAACATTACACCGCATTCTTGTTGCTCATCGTTGTTCTCTTGTTTGTGTTTGGCTGCAATAAATCATATAGCTGTAATTGGGAAAGACCGCACTTTGTGATTACGTCCTGACTAGAGCCAAAACATTCCTCAGCTGTGTGGATGTTTAGTAGGCTATAGGCGTGAAATAGATTGTGTGACAGGCCCGGAATTCATTGTGAGAAAGTAAGGAACTTGCAGCTGATAACTTTTTTATTGGTGTAGCGGGCTAAAATACGGTTTTCTGCTAAATAGTAGATCTGTAAAAAGTATCTGATCTATTCGATTTTTTAAGAAAAGATCGGCCGATACCGATTTGGATACTTAACACCCACATCGGCACCGATACCGATTCCGATATTAAAATCCGAGCAACTCTACTCTAAGCCACTTCTGCTTTTTGCTAATTAACTTGGAGCGCTGAGAAGCCCAAATAGACGTTGCTAGGTTAAAAATTAGTCTCAAGTGTCAGTGCTGAGCCAAGGAAGGGAAAATCTTCTACTCAGCATCTCCAAATCAGGTTTACTGACAAAAACCTATGATTTACAGGCTTTTGCCAGCTAATTTTTAGAAAAATGCCTTGGATATGTTTTAATTAAACATTGTATTACTCCTGGAAAGAAATTAGAGTTTGAGCTGAACTTCAAATTTTTTTTAGTAAACTTGGCACGCTGCCAAAATCAAACCTGAACATGACAACGTCAGGAGCTATGCTTTGTAAAGTAGTCCATTTGTTTGAATCCTACTCGCTTTGTCAGGACCTCAGGTTTTGTAAATTTTAACCTTGAAATTTTTTGGTCGTCAAAGTACCTCTGATATGAAAAACGAGTAAAAGTGAAACAAAAATGCTGATACTTTCTAGCAAAATCGTTTAAATTTTTTTATTAAGTTTATCCGTGAAAAAGTGAAACTATTTCTATACCAAACCCTCAGTGCTAACATTGTTAGGAAACCAGCAGTACATCTGAATAAATAAATACGGTTGACTTCAAAATCATAAATACAAATGATTGCCAAATGGCTGATACATCAAATATGTAAAAATAAATTATTGAACGCTTTAATTTTTTTCCATTGGCTGTAATAACATATTCAACTATTGAACCGGTAATATGAAAATGAATTTATTATATGCAACAATAATATATTTGTGTTTTGAACGTGTTAGATGATAAATTGCAGGAAGTTCTAAAACCAAAAAAGCCTATAAGCGTATAATAAGAAGTTATTGTTGATGAAGCTAGTACAATGTCAACTTGACATATAATATAATTTAATGTACTCGTGTACTAATATAAAAAAATATATTAGCTTAGATCCAGGTAGCCAAACTATATTCACATATTTAGTTCTTCAAGAGGAAGTATTGCCCTGTGAAGTTACTACTGTTAATATTATATGATTGTTCTTGGCTATGAACAATGTGGAGCAATGTTCATAGCAATGTGGAGCAATGTGGAGCAATGTGGAGCATGAAGAACTTCGTGATGAGGATTAAAAAACTGTCAAAAAAAATTGTTATAAAGTGGTTTGCCGGGAAATTAGATAATGAGCCGAAAAATCTTATAAAATGAAAATTTTCTTTTTGAACTAACCAATCAGAATGAGCAAATTGAAAGCAAAGGAAGACAACTCTTGATGAAAAACATTAAACTTTGTTGTGTAAAGCAAATCAGTGATTCTCCTGAGCAACAGATAGCTATATATAAACTATTCTCACAGCGTGGGTACATCTCTATTTATAGAGTAGCTTATAGTTTATAATAAGAAAGTGAAGGCAGCAACTCAGACTGATGAAGCAGCAGTTATGGTTGTAGCTGGAAGACTGCTATGTTCTTGCTACTGTGGTTAGCTACAATTAGTATGTCTCCAGAGATGTCCATGTCAAGTACCCGATCACTCTCAATAGCGCTGTCTGTGAGCTCTGAGACTACCTCACCTACAATATAATAAGTATAATCAACAGTCTCAGCATACTTCTGATTTCAATACTCGTTAATATAATTTAATATAGTTTATTTGAAAGTTTATTCTGCATTCTTCAGTCACTTACAAGAAAAGCTAGTAGATGAGTTATCCTTCCTCAACAAAAAATATCGGTCACTGCGCTGCCATAGAACTGCACCAATGCTCCTCACAGCTAATTGGTTGGGGTGTTTTGAAAGACCACTTGTTTAAATTAAATTTTTTAACAAATTCTAAGACCAAAATGTACAACTGCACTTTTTGTTGCAGAATAAAACCTCCAAAAAGTTTTAATCGTTATTTCATTACTTTTTGTTAGAAGAAATAGTTAATTTTATTCATGATGAGCTTCATACTTCAACATAATCATTTCCTCAGCCATGCCCTACCTTATTGAGTAATGTTTACAATAAGCTGAGAGTACAGCCCTAGTCTATTTATTGGAGAGCATGCCTCAGCTGTAGTGGTTGCCCTTTTAAAGGCCCATCTTACACAATAAAAATAGACTGAGTACCACCTGACTAGATTACGAACTTGGTGTCAATAACTAGTTCCTCATACTAAGCTATTTCTTACAGTCATAGGAAGATTGGCATCATGCCAAATACAGATATAAGGCGAGCCCATGGCAGAGTGTAAAAAGCTTGATAGAAACTACATATATTTGTTACCTGCAGTTGAAGACTAGCTCAAGTTATGAGTAATATGGGTACTAGCTAGTTACTAGGTACTAGTTACTGGCTGATATGGGTAAGCAAGCAAATATTCAAGCTTCATTGACAAAATAAAGTGAACTAGTATAAACAAATATTTGTACTATAAATATAAGATTATACTTAATATACATTACTTAAAAAAGCTGCCAGACAAAGTGTGCTTGTCTAAAATTGAGTTCAAACTTGACAGCGCATTTAAAGTTTACCGAGCGACCAAACAGAACTTATTAGAGTTTTATTTAAACTGTTTATAGTAGCATTAATATAACCACTGCCCCTTTTTACCAGAGCATCATAAGCAATAATAGAGTAAAAACCAGTTTTTTTCATTAAAAACTTAAATTCATAAATATCTTTGTTTTGCCTGATTGAAAGTATGTCCCTCCACAACTTTGTAACGCAGTGTATATGCCTTAATCTCCCATCTAGTAGCAGGACTGTCCATAGTTTTATGTACAACTTTGAGACCTGATGATATCACCGGATATCATACCAATAAGTCATATAATATTCAGTTGATAAGCGATAGTATACCAAGTGTGTAGACAAATCTAAAATAAATGGCTAACTAATGAGAAATGTTGAAAATTAAACAGCTACTCTGAATCCTGAGCTGGTGCTAAGTCTATAGCAAGTAGACTATCAGAGCTCTCTATTAATATACATAGTGTTTAATTTCACTATGATAAGTAGTCAGAGTAGGATTACATGTGTTTACATCAACACTATGTATCTACTAGTATATCTATCAATTACTAGATTGTACAGCATATTGGTCAGCACAACTGCTCACACATATTCTGTATATCGTTTATAATTAAACCAACCTGTTGAGCTATCCAGGATTTTCAGGGTGCCACTCTCATATGCTGCCACTAGGATATATCTCTCTCTATAGCATGCTACTCCTATTGGATGAGGCACATCTTTACAAGTCCAAAGCAGCTGACCTTGAGAGATGTCTCTCAAGCAGACTTGAGAGGAGCTGTAGTCAGACATAACAACCTTGTCTGATCCTGAAACACAGAGTGAGACACGATGTTGGCTAAGCTGAGGACAAGAAATATCTTTGAGTTTATTCCCTGTCAGTGAGTAGATGATGAGAAGCTTGTTATTTCTGTCTGAAGCAACTACTTTATCACAAGTGATGGCTAGTCCTGTGGTGTAGTACAGGCCAGTATAGTCATTGTGAGTCCAGGAAGTGACTTGATTTCCCTGCTGATCATGTACATAAATGGTCCAAGGATTGCCATACACTGCTGTATATAGTCTGTCCTTGTAGACCTCCATTGCTCCAGGGTAGTTGTTGAATGTGATGAATGAGCCTTTTACTTGGTAGGTGTGGTCAATAGTAGCTACTGCTTTATTATACATTCCAGTTGATATTTGAGAGTTCCAGACTCTTGTTGAATAAGGATATGATGGTAAAGAAACTGTGTGAAGAAGTTTGAGAATTTTTGGAAGAAGTTTAGAAGGTCGAAGTTTTAGTTGCTCATCAATTAGAAAGCCGTCAGTGGATACAACTTCTAGCATTATCTCACAGCTTTCACCTGGGAATAAATATGGAAATGGAAAAATAAAATATTTATTATGTTATTGTATAATACTTGCATAAAAATAATACTTGATTGTTAGGACTAATATAAGATATAAAGATGTTGGTCTAGTTAATACTCATGCTGTCCGACACAAAATATTTCACAAAAAGTTACTATGTGATATTTTCAAACTTTAACTTTTTAAATACTGACAACACGTATATCGGTCTCAATAGGTTTGTTTGAAAATGCTGTTTTTGAGTAACAATGTAAACTAATCAAATTATTTTGTGTACATTTATTAATTGCATCCATTTTAACCATTGTCAAATAATATTATCTACTTCCTTCAAGATAACAAGTATTTCAATGGAACAATGTCACACAAAACTTGATATGACTCGCTTGTTGGTAGGTAAAAGACAATTGTGACACAAATGAGGAATTATATTATTATATTATTTGGCAGATTAGTTTGAGTAATTAAACAATGATGAACCAATGGTCCATCATCAGTGTATATGAAGCTTCTGCAAAGATTTTTTAATTTTACAATTTTACCATTTCGTATGGTTTTGGACCCAAAAAACTGCCACCTTATTATTTTTGTATTTAGTGACATTTTCTGAGTGATGCTAGACTTATAAATCAGGCTTCTACTAAAAATCATTGTATTGTGAGCTTATTTAGACAAATTTAACATGTTCCACCATTTTGTATCATTGAACAAATGGCCCAGGGATACTGACACATATTGAAAAGAATGACAACTGCTCAAAGGGTTACATGCCCTCAGCGCAATTGTGAGTAATGCAAGAATGATAATTATTTAGTATCTGCTTGCAAAATTCAATAATCCAAAAGCCTCTTTTGCTTTTTACTGTCCAAAAGAAGCTTAAGGGAGTTATCTTTTCATTGAGCTACATAAGTAACTCAGGATGATTGATAATAAAAACTTTCTAGGCTAAGTTTTTTGCCTCTCTGAGCTGCTCTGATACGTGAATAACTTTAACATTAGGTACAAAGCTGAATAGAATCCATGCATAGCCATCTTTAACCTGCTGCTTTAAAACCTATGCACTAGGATCGTTCATCTGTCGCGTTCAGTTATTACTTGCGGACTTATATATAAGTCTGTAATTGTATGATATGGCAATAGTATCTTTTCATGTATCATGGAAACTTCTTTATCAAGCTTTTTTATAATTTCTGCAAGTGTTTAAAATAGTTGATATGTTAAATATGTTAAACACTTCTATTAAACTATTAAAATTAATTTTATATATCACACACTATTAACAATAATATTTCTTTTATTATATAATACTAGCTGCATTACCCGTGTTCGGGAAAAGAGTTACGTAAAGCAATAGTTTTATTGAGAGTTGTCTTTCATACCGTAAAACAACTCCAAATATGCAATCTACTGAAATTGTTGTGCTGATCTGACTGCATACACATATGCAGTTACACATATGCAGTTGTACATGTCAATAATGTTGGAGAGCCCATTGGAGATATGCAATGTGTTTTACAGCAAGTCTACAATGCATCAGTCTCGAACTACTCAAATCGGCATTGTCCTAATTTTGTACACAGAACTGATAATGAAATTGACATTGCTAGGCAAACTGACGCTCTTCAAACTGGCAGTATGAAATTTTTTTTACATATTTTAAGAAATTTTAGAAAATATTTTGCTGTTGCACTGCTTAGCTATCGCCAACTTTTATTGAATTGAGACTTCTGCATGCTTGAAACACTAATCATGACTCACCAGTTCTTCGTCTATAGCCTGTGTTTTGACATGGTATATACAAACTGTGCAGCAGTAATGCGGTTGTTGATAAAATTTATTATCACTAAAATCTACTATATCAACTACATATATGGCCTCTCGCCTTTTCAACGTAAGGCGTTACATCTGGAGCATTTTTGGACATTCGTCCCATAAAAAAAATTCAACCCTATACTGTGTTGCATAACTGTAGTCCAGCGCGAAGTTTTCTGTCCATACACGGCGCCTGGTAGCAGCTGCTGTAGTTCGTGCATCTCGCTGTTGTCGCCGTTTCATCCGCTCCGAAAATTCAGCTCGGTGAGCAGCTGTTGTAGCTAGTGCATCATGTTCTTGTCGCCGCTGCATCTGCTTGGAGGTTTCTGCAAGTCTGGCCGATGTAGCGGCTGCTCTGAGCCGTTTAAATTACTGCTGGGGTCGGTTTAGTAGTCTCTGCACTTCTAGTGGCTGCAGCATTTATTCTGGCATGCTCTCGATGTACCCGTGTTTGTTCGACGGTTTCTGCTCTTCTAGCAGCTGCAGCAGCAGTTCCGTTTCGTTGTGGGCGTAGCTGCGTTTGCACTGCAGTTTCTGCTCGTCTTGCTGCTGCTTCGCAAATTCGATCTCTCTCTAAGGGAATCAATCTGTTTTTGTGTTTGGGCAGTAGGCTTTTTGGAAGGCATTGTACTGCTTAAAGCATTTCTAACATTGAATGAGATGTTTTTTGTAATATACGCTGCTTGCTTTCTTCTCACCGCTGCCTATCGCCAGGCTCGGAGTGCCCGTGCAAGTTCTGTAGTTTCTGTAGTTCTAGTAGCTGGAAAAAGAAGTAAAAGTAACTCGGCTGCGGATGGAAATGAACATGTTTATTATCACAAACAGTGGCAAATCTAACGTTTTCAACCCTTTTACTGAAGTAGACTCCCTCATGCGTTTTCTATGGTCAACTGCCATAGACACATTTTTGCGACTTTCCCAGCAATTGCTAGTAACTGAATTATATTATTCGTTGATAACATAACCAACGGTCTTTAAGACTTTTATAGTAGTGACAGTGTTGTCCAAAGATTTCTCTATAAAATCAGCCTAAAATTTAATTTTAAATCTTCGTTTGAGAATATCTAACTTGAAAACGAAGATTTTTTGTGCGAGTTCATTAAGTGTGTCCGAGTTAAAAAAAAACAAAAAACTACTTATGTTGATGACACATGACAGATAATAAAAATGCACAAAATATAGATACGACGATTTTTTGTATACCAGTGCTTGTTAACATGTTGGCAAAATAAAATATATAACCAAAACAAACAGTATAGATGGAGTTTGAAATTGAAAAAATATCGTATACGTATTAAGCAATATCGGCAAAATGGCTGGCAGTATGCTGATAGCTAAAATTGTACACAGACGCAAGTGAAAGGTTTATGTAGTGAAAGTGTGACACTTCATAGACAATACAACATTGATTAAGAAATACCTACCTTTTTTATGTAGAAATGTGGTAGGTGAGAACTGCGTTTTCTCGTGACCGCAAGAAATCAACCTTCGTGTGACCTTCTCGGTACACGTTGGCAGTAAATACTAATCGGATGTAAATTACTATTCATTAATTTATTTTATTTAATGATTAGTACATTTGTATAGCTGTATATGCTGCCGAACTCAGAACGGTGCTTTTTCACACGGCCGCAATTTTACTGTTCCGAACGCACCAATGTCGTTGGGCGCCGTAAAGAGGCTCGCTAACCAGATATGACGTGCTCTGTGTAAAACTATGAGTAGGTTATGTATAGAGGCGTGTAGTAACCGAAGACTCCCAGTAATGCGCCCTAGATACCTAGTAGCGGGTAATAGTCCGAAAAGTACGGTACTCTATAAAGCGGACAGACAGATAGACAGATAGATAGATAGACAGACAAGGATTGCCGTGTATATAGTAGATAGTTTGTAACCTTGAAGTTCGGTTCACTTCTCTCAATTGAGTCTTTGGAACTTGAGTCATTTTAGGTGAATACACTATATTTTACACATTGCATACAGACTATTGTATGTTAGAAAGCATTGCTAGCTATAAAATAAATTGGTCTAACATTCTACTAAAATAAGAGCTGGTTTCTGTTATTCATTCACATGACCTTGCTTCTATAGTTATTTACTAAAGCAATTGATGACTACAGCCTTTTTTACCACAGCATCTTGAGCATTACAGCAGCCAACTGTGATTAATTTCCTCATACTTTTTTTAATTTGTGCAAAAATTGTTGTCTCATATTTAAACTGGTATCAAATAGTAACAATATTTGCTGCAATTGTCAAGCAACTCTACCAACCATCACTGTTATAGTTTTGTTCATAATAATGAAAGACTAAGCAGTTTATTAGTGGAAAACTTTCTTAGGAAACCATACATCCCTGTTATAATTGTGGTGTGGGTAGTTTTTGTTAGGAGACTGAGGCTATCTTAAGCTAAGCTATCTAAAATATGAGCTAAATATACCAACAAAGCTATTGATCATTCAATCAGCTTCAGCCAGCCAACTGGATAATCTTTAACCCTTTCGCGGGCAGAGCGACGTTTTTGTCGCTTTGCGATACGGCTGATAATGGGCAGTGCGACGTTTTTGTCGTTTCGGTAACATATTTTATTATTGCAGTTTCTGGTTAGCTAAATGCCGTTTTTTGTTTACCTTTTTTACCAATAGCAAGCTACGATATAGTAGTTTTGGTTAGCCTCAAAAATTTACTTCAAGGTTGAAAAAAACGATCGTTTTTAGCAGTGATGAATAAATAAACTTTCGAAAAAAATTAGAAATTTGTTTTAAATAATTTATCAACTTTTATTTTTCTTTCTTCAGTTTTAGCTTTTATTTACCGAATTTTTTGAGACTTTGGGTTTAGTTTACCATCGTGGCGATTTCTAAAAGAACCTCCCAAGATTATTCTAATAAAGCAAGTACTAGTACCGAAATTACTAGAAGATTCAGAGCTGACAGTGACTTTTTAGGTTTAGTAGCAAGAGATGACAGTGAATCAGGTTCGGATTTCGATTGGAATGACTTTACATCTGGAAGTGACAGTGAATAAAAGGCTGGTAGCAGTAATAATGAGGATGTGCGTAGGAGTGATGCCAGTGCCTGGAAGAATATAACCAACATAAACAGAGATAAATCTCCTACAATTTAGCTGTTTATAGCAGTGACAGGCCCAGTATTTACTCCAGTAGATGCTCAACCAGTAGAGTATTTTGAAAAGTTTTTTGAGCCTGTCAATCCAGGAAGTACATTTTTGTGGGAGCTCTTTGTTACATGAATAAGTACATGGTGCAAAGACTGTGATGTGGGCCTTTGTAAAGGAGAACGCTTTCGAAAATATCATTCGTAAATAGACAATTAATATGAATAGCATATATTTTATGTTATACATTTTTATTTGTTTATAATATATATATATATATGCCTATCGACATATACATGTATACATATGCACCTTTAATTTGATTTAGTTTTAAAAATTTGCCCGCGAAAGGGTTAATTTGTTCTGATAGTAACAACTTGTTTGTTGAACATAATAGAACAAAGATTCACGTATAGTATGGTTTGTTAGATTGTTTTTGGCTCTCTGAGCTGTTCTGATACATGAATAACTTTTATATTAGACACAATACTGAATATCATCCATGCATTGCCATCTTTAAGCTGCTGGTTGGAAACCTGTGCATTGAGATCGTTTATCCGCGGCGTTCAGTTTTTGCTACCATAATTATATATAAAAGTTATTTATTGTATGATATGGTAATGGTACCTTTTTATGTATCAGGAAAGCTTTTTTATCGAGCTTTTATCAAATCCGAAGTGTTTAAAGTATAGCTGTCCAATGATCGGGTTAATTAAATGATTAACGCGATCGATATGAATACACAATTAACTGAGTTGAGCCAATTAATCTTCAAATAAAATGCAAATGAGATGATGATCATAATGTGATTCCTTTATATTGTTTAATATATTGTAAAGGAATTTGCCGGATTTTTCTCAGGCCTTATCTAGATTGCCATAATATTGCATATATTGTAAAAGAAGTGAGTATGGTTTTTTATTCGTTTAATTCCGAAGCAATTTCCAATAGTTGTGGAACTGTGAGTACTCTGCTCTCTTTGCGAGAGCGCTCGTTATATTGACATATATTTTGCCCTAAACTGTATAATGGAATCGAGTAGGAAACTGTATAAGAATAAATGATTGATGGACTCGCTAGCATGATGGCTTAGTTACGGTCAAACTAACAAAGTATTAGCGATAAGACACACAATAAAGACAACTAATGTATGCAAAATATATATAAAAGTATTTCTATGCATGTATATAAAATATAGGAAATAAATTTACGGCCCAGCTTCCGCTACAATATAATATTACCATAGCAGGTTACTACCATTTAGTTTACTAATAAATAAATATTATGACAAGACAAGCAAAACTTTTTTACTAATTAGATACAACCACAATTGTTTTGCACACAACTATGAAAATACTAACATAAAACTTGTTTATACAAAAACAAACACACCGCGACGAGTTAGTTGAACCGGCCATGTTGTTAGTTGTTTGAACATGTTTTAGGTAATAGCAACAAGAGCGATTTCAGTATTATTTAATACTTCACCGTCTATTTTTGTTTACATCTACAAATTTTCAAGGTAAATAATACATTTATCTTCATTTCTCAAAGAATCACAATCATATTTCAGCTTTAGAATGGTAGTAATACAAGATTGCCCCTTTATTTGAACATGAAAGTAGAAAAATGTCCTTTCTACTAGGTAGCAACTTCTCATGTTTTTGGAAGCATGACAAGAAAGTGAAGTGCAATATATGCCAGAAAGAATTTGCCTACCACCACAGCCCATCATCATTAAGAAATTCAATTGCAGACAATAAGCAGACAATAACTACTACTACTGTACGTAGGAAGAGGGCATCTCTTCATTGGGATGTGAATAAACTGTGCTGCCTAGACTATTGGCTGGCTTAATTATAGACTTTCATAGACTACTTTCTTACATGTTTTATACTATAATAATTATTACATTGTAACTATTGTACATTGTACATAATATGTAATCGTCTTAACCATAATTGTCTCAAGTATAATTAATTTATATAACTGTATTACTTGTTTTATAATATGCAGGTTTTCGCTAGATTAATTTTAAGACTATTCGAAGATAAACTGGTTCAGGCCAATTATTAATCCGATTATTTTGTATAATCACTGTGCAGCTCTAGTTTAAAGTTATTGGTATGTTAATTATGTTAAATTTTTCGAATAAACTATAAAAAATACTTTTATATATAACAAACTATTAGCAATTATATTTATCTTATTATATAATATATTATGTAGCCCTGAGGTCTGTTTTTTTCTGTTAGACTTTGAGTCATTTTAGATCAATGCGCTGTCTTTTACACATTACCTACCGACTATTGTATGTCAGAGAGCATTACTAACTATTAAATAGGCAGGTCTCAAATGAAAATAAAATAAGAGCTGATTCCTTTGATTGACTCACATGATCTTGTTTCCAAATCTACTTACTAAAGCATTTGATGACTACAGCCTTGTCGTACTACAGCATCCTGAGCAATACAGCAGCCACCAGTGATTATTTTGTTCATGACTTTTAAATTTGTAAATATTATGGTTTTGTCTCATAATTAAACTGGTATCAAAGAGTAACGATATTTTCTGCCACTGTCAAGCAACTCTACCAACCATCACCATTATAGTATTGTTCATAATAATGAAAGAGTAAGCAGTTCAATAGTGGCAAACTTTCCTAGGAAACAATACACCCCTGTTATAATAGTGGTGTGGGTAGTTTATGTTAGGAGACTGTAATAAAAAAGTCTTAAGCTAAGCTATCTAAAATATGAGCTAAATATACAGTACCAACATAGTTATTGATCAATCAGCTTTAACCAGCCAACTAGAGAATCTTTAATTTGTTCTGACAATAACAAATTGTTTGTTTAACAAAATCGAACAAAGAATCGCAAGTAGTATGGTTTGTTAGATCGTTATGTTTGAAGTTAAAATATACATAATATGGTATATAATAATGTAAGACATGTAATATAAAATAAACAATAGTACCATTCACATATAGTATGGTTTGTTAGATTGTTAGTTTGTTAAGATAAACAATAGTACCATTAAGTGATGGCTTTATTAGTTTATAAAGGTTAATGATATATTATTATTATAAACAATAATATGTAACAATAAAAAGTATAAATTCCATTAGTTGTTAAAAATATCATGTTTGACTTAGTTTTTCAATATATTTTCATGAGGTACACATCTAGAGAAATGTTTAGGTTCTTTATATTTAGTTGAAATTCAATCTGCAGGTCAGTTTTATATCTTGGTCTAAACATAAAAACAGTACAACAAGAAAGCAGGGAAAACTTAGAAAGCTTGGCTGTGAGCATCACTTATGTTTTCTGAGCATCACATTTTGGCCATGGCAGAGTGTCATGTCCCTCCTACCCAGAGTCATCTCCTATTTTTTTGTCTTACTTAGCAGCTGGTGAGCTGTTGCCTTGGTCAGTGTTGGGTTGGCTAGTGTAAACCGTGGTTCAGTTCCTAATAAAGCTGTCTAGTTGAAATATCACATTTGCTAATAATGCTTCTTGTTAGAGTATGGAACAATCTGTATGGTCAATCCAATAGCAAACTAAGTGTTCCGTACTTTTGAAAGCTAAAGACAAACATTTACCAGCATCGGTAAGTTTGGTTGCACTTTGCAAACCTAAATAAAATGTATTGTTTTGTATAAATTTATTTTTTAGCTGGACAGTATATATTGCAATCCTATGTAATATCACTTTAACCATCTTATCTGTGTAATTATTTTTAAAGATGTGGTTGCGTCTAAAAAGTCGATTTGATGAAATTAAAACCAATAAAAGGCTAAAATATCAGCTACAATTGGATGTCATTTTTGTCTTTGTAGACCAATCCCATTTAGAGATATATGCGTTTAAATAAGGCCATCTTTTATAAATCTCACATTCCAGCGGTTGCTTCATTTGTGATGCAACAAGTGATACTTATGAAAAGAGTCTACGAGCAATAAATGTAAGGTCGCTTCATTAGCCAATCATCAGCACAAATTTTTTATATAGGTCGTAACAAACTTTATCACTCATAAAACGCGTTGTCTTTGATCTCAATTTTAGGGATTTTACTCTATTATTAAATCGCATGGACATCGATGTTTACTAAATTAAATAACATTGTTACTTTAATTAATTATTCAATCAACGTTAGGTGGTTAAAGTGCTATCGAGGAAAATAGGGGAATAGAGGCAAATTTATCTGTTATTTTGAGTCTCTTATAGATATACTGTTGAGTTTACATTCAGATTGCATTTCCCTGTTTGAGGTTATAGTGTAATTTTCTGCGCGTGTGCGATACATATGTACAGTGAGTTCTAGACAGCTTATTTTTAATTCATAGCATCTAGCAATACAATGGCTTAGATTGATGAATATACTAAAGGTAATATTTTTAGTACTCATTAATACATGTACTAATTAATAAAATTTTAATTTTTTGCAATCACGAATCATTGTTTTATAATTTTTATCGTTTCACAAAGTTCCATTGAGCTCAGAGACTTTTTTGGCCATTGTCAAAAATATGGCAGACATGTTTGAGTCAGACAAAGTATCAATATTATTGCATTATTACTTTTCAATATAAAATAATCACTCTCAGTAGCACTATTTGTAATAAAATTCAGACCAAAATTCATAGTTTTAAGATTACTAAACATTCTTAGCTTTATTGTGACCAAATGCAAATGTCCTTTGCTAAGAATCCTGGTAATTGCTAAGTATGAATAACAATAGTAACTAAAGCTGGCGAAAAATAAGAAGTACATCCATGATGAGCTGTAAACAATGATGTAATAAAGGCATATACCGTCGCTCACTATTACCGGTGATCACCGGTATTAGTGGTACCGCTCACTGTACCGGTGATCACTAATCAGAAACAATTAATTCAAAGCTTGCTGAAGAAGCAATACGTGCCTCATGGTAATATACTAATGCTTTGGCGAGCTGTTTTATGTGGCTCATTATAGTGAAAGGTTCTAGCAACTGCTGGTCATTCAAAATTTAGTCGGCCATACAAATGCAGATTTTATAATCCGAATGGCAAAATTTATTGTTTAGTTCTGTCGTTGATTATAGAGAATCAAACAAGCATGAATTAATATGCATTATATATTACAGAAACAAGTTGTTGCTTGATTATGCAAAGTATTTTTTTTGACAGGCTCACACTTGAGCTACTGAATGGTGAAAAGGTTATTGTTGTTATTATTTTACTCACCCACTAAGTTTTTCAGAAAAATCACAAAATAATAGTATGAGCTGCCTATATATATATGTACTCCTAAACCTAACTCAATTTCTGGATATGAATCAGAAGAAGTTTGCCTAGCGGTGAATGTGAGAAACAATAGAGTGGACCATTTTTGGAACCAAATTTTTGCCAAAAACTTTTACCAGCATTGGTCGAAATTCATAACTCATAAACAGTAACAAAGGTAGAAAAATATAACCTTGATAACTAAGTGTACATAAAATTTAGGCTTTCATTGGGCATTTACAAACAATATAAGCATTGCGTAGAATGATCCGTAGAGAAACGCAAGTGTATTAATGTATTTCTTCATGCAAAAAATCCACAGTTTGAGGGGAAATTTTGACTCATGCATTAAAGTAATAGAATAATTTCCCAAATATCTAGTGTAATTAACATAGAGCTCAGCTTCTTACACAGAGCTTTTTTAAAAGTGTGATTATATATATTTTTAAAATGGATTTTAGCAGTTTTTTACAGGTTAAATTAGTTTTAGTAGTTTTGCCAAAGGTATAATATTGAAGGTTAGCTATTGGTGTATGATATTTTAACAAGTGAAAAGTAAATTTTCTAGCGGAAATGCTATATTATGAAATACATGATTTTAATAGTACTTTAATTAGTAGTTCCTATAAAACAGGCAGTAAATAATATTATTTGCCAGTAGACTTACGTTTTTCTCTCAATTTACTGAATGAAGGTACTTGAACTGATGGCATGACTTCATCAATCAATCGCTGTATGTCATTTTTGGTGTCGCTGTAGCTAGAGACTATATCACACTGAAACAATAGTATAAATCAGTTGAAGTCTTCAAACTGAAGAGCCTGTGAAGCAACTAAGCAATGAAAGTTATCGATTCCCTACATTTCAAATTGTTCGCATAATTTATACGCATTTTATAGGCTACAATTGAAGTGACACATTTTTATCTATTTCTGTTGAGTAGCCTAAGATCTAAACTATCATTAATGCTTTACAAGATCAATGGCTATTAAATGTTAACTTGTAAAAATATTTACATTACAGTTATTTTGTATTAAAATGTTCACCACCTTTTACTCTGTTGTGTTGTATGTGCAAAGTATGTGGAAATGGGACTACAAGCTCTTAAAAGCTCCAAATGAACAGTTCCAAAACTGGCCGTAAGTTGGAATCACTTTATTTTTATGACGTGCTTAACTCGACATGATTATTGTCTTGACACGGGATGTTATCATATGAAATGAAACGCCAATAAAAGACTCAATTTAACACTTTCCATAGCCTAAGTTTATGGCAAATACTTTGGGTTCTACCGGAAACCCCTTATAAAATAAAGATGCTCGCTACTTTACAGTTTCGTTTCAGCTTGGTCTAATCATCAAGTCATAATCTGATCGTTTAACCCATATATTTTGCCACATGGCGATAACAACTTCTGTGGCATTTTTCGATCATCACAGGTAACCAACAAGCTTGTCATGTTCATCAAATGATGATATACATACCCTCGAGCTAAGGTTGAAAAAATAAATTAATTGTTAGGCTAGGTTTTGAGATATCAGTACTCTAAGTGAAAGCATTATGATGATGATGAAATGGGTGTGTAAGGACAATATACATGGTTTTATTGAATGTGTGAAGTTTATTTGTGAAAATATTTTAACGAATGATATTGCATGAAAGGGTAAACAAAAGCACATCGTGCTCAACTACGTCACATATGAGCAGTTTTGAGAGCGATCTCAACCTACGGCGTTTTGGTGATTGCTGCGACTGACTGTTCATTTTGGAGCTTTTAGTAGCTTTCAGTCACGTTTCGACATATTTTAACTCACACTGCAGTAATTAGATAGGTTATGCAGTTTTAAATAGCAGTAATTTGAATTTTGTGACAAATCAATCGCATGGTATTATTAAATTACACACATGCTGATTTTTGATTATCCATCAAAGTAACAATAATTTTTGGGTGATTCAACAAGGAAAGTCACTAACGCTATATTAAAATACTATTTAGGCTAAAAAGTAGTTATTTGACCAGTAATCAACTAAATATCTTGGCTATCACTACAAGAAAAGACAATTCTTAAGAACCACCATGCTTTCTGCAGTTGAATGACCAAATACCGTGGCACTGTACCAATTAACCAATTTACCAAGGGTACCAATGTACACCCTATGTACAGTTGCGCATTGGAAGAACAGAGGGCTATGATAATATTTTAATGCTAAAAGGGAGATTTGAACTGAAATACGTTGTAATAAATTCCAAGTGTATAAGTATAAGTGAATGAACAGAATAATTTTCTAGAAATGGATAGAAAGCTTTGATGCAAACTTGAAACTTGAATGGAAGGTCTGTGTAACTTTGTTGGAAAAACTGGAAGCCTATTTTAGTCTTTAAAGTTCAAGGCCAACAGTTTTAGGAAAAATACATGTTGACAATATGTCGAGATACGAAAGATCTCAACTTTGCTTCCTAAGCAAAGTGAACTTTACTTCATAAGCTAGACCACCTTCAATCAGGTTCACAAAGAGAAAAACGTTGTCAACTTGCGCCATTCTCTAACATGACATTTCCCATTGTACTGTCAAATTCACTATAGAAAAATTCATCCAGTATTAACTGGCAGACTTTCAGACAATAGACGTTAGGTTTACAGCTTGGTTCATCTTCATATGTTGGGTTCAATAAAATATGCTTTGCATAGTATTCATTTGACTACAGTACAGGATGATAAAATACTCGCACAAAACCGGCAGCACAGTGAATCCTAAACCTTTCATTCTAGGGGCATCATAATGCTAGTAACATAGTTAACTTTTCGACTACCACAATAAAATCTTACCGAATGAATATTCTGCCCTAATTAATTATCACAAACTATTTGAAAAACCGATACATCGCTAGTATTTAGGCAATATCTCGAGAATAAAAGTAGATATCACTTTTCTTTAAATTTAATCTCATTCAAAACCAAAGTTCCTACAAGATAAATATAAAGTGAACACCATTCTTGTACAATCTCTAACGTTTGACATGCGTTGAACAACTGCTTTGTTTTTCCTTGCCATGACGAAAACGATGTGGTTTTTCCGTTTTGAAAAATATTTAAAAATGGAATCAATGAACCAAAATCTCTTGTTTTAGGTGGACGGGATTGGCGACAAGGTAATTTTACTTGAGAGAAAAATTTGATTGGTCTAGCTGGTGTGAGGGTTTCATAATGAAAAAAAGTGAAACCCTCTCGATAAGCTGATATATCGTTTCACGGTTGGTACTTTTATCACCGCCAATTGTTGAGATTTTTAGCCAAAAATATTTCTATTAATAGCGAGTGATCGGCAACAAAGTCGTTTCACTAGAGACAAAATGTTATGAGTCTAGCTTATGTGTGGGCTTAGGGATGAAAACAAAAGTGAAACTATTTTGATAAGCCGATACATTGGCTTACGGTCTGTATTTCGGTAACCGCGAAAGCCAATACATCGGCTTACGGTAGCCATAGATTTCATGAACCACCCTTGTACCTGATGAGCATGCTTGGCTCTAGACTCTGTTTTGCGCATTATATTTCTTATTTGGCTCCATTTCTTGAGTATCTCATCTTCAAGAAAGTCTGTGATGAGAGTTTTGGTTTTTAGTCTATCCTCTGCATATTCATCCTCTAGCTGTTTGTACTTAGACTCTAAAGCCTTGATCTTCAACAAGTGAGAGGGTCTGATGACAATTTTAAAGTTGACAACACTAGTAATGTCATATGCAGCAATGCTTTGCTAACTTTAAAAAAGTTTTTAGTAGTTTAAAATCACTGGTAATCACTACTATTAGTTTGTATAACTGGTCTACAAACAAGTCAATTGACCAATATATCAGGTTAAACTCGTAACTCCACAATTGATAGTTTTTCAAAAAATAAGCTTTTTGTGAAGGTTACACAGTTATAGGTTTTAATAACTGAATAAAATGGTAACAAACCAATAGACTTTTAGATCTCGTATTATTATCTGAGTTGACAACCAATCATTTTTGTTTTTGTTTAGCATTATTGCATAACGTTATAGTGATTACTATGACAAGTTATTCAGTTTTGTTTACAACTTTTAACATTTTAACAAGGTTTATCTTGTTACACTAACAATAACGTCCTGAGATAAGAAATGCTTTGTTAAGCAGTTGTCAATGACATTCCAACCTGTTCATCTCTTTTATGCTGAATCTTTTGCACTGTCTCAAATGTTTCTTTGTCATACTCAGCAAGCGTTTGAGAGGTGAACTTGAAGATTTGTTCCAAACTCTCTTCCTTCTCGATCATTCCTTTCTTTAGCTTGTTGATCTTATCATTAAGTTGCTCTACAAGCTGATTTAAAGTCATCATCTGATGAGTCTCTCCTAAAACATACCAAATGTTTTAATAGCCTAACTTAACCTGTTGATAGATTTGTTGAAATATTGAATTCGACATGACGAAAAAAAAAAAAATTCTAAAAAATATAAAGAAAAACTGACATTTAACTTTTTGCTACAATTTTGACAGAGGTCAATATACAATTTTTTTTTCTTTACACTATGGACAATGCTGTTTTCACTGTTACCAATTACCGTCATTACAAAATCTGGCTGAGCAGACGCATTCATTGCATATCATCTTCAAACATTTATCACATCCAAAACTGACTGGCTTGTCAGTATGATCAGCACAGACTCTGCTTTGCTGACTCTTCGGTAGTTCATACTGCTCCATGTTTATGGTTGGATGAACCTTCCCAAACTCTTCATTATATTCCTGATGGATCTATAACATGAATTTTTTAAACAAACTTAACCAAAATGCGATGCAAAATGAGATGATATTTATATTGTCACAAAGTTAATATGAGGGAGAGAAGTAGAATTGCTAGAATGGCGTAACTGAAATTTCCCAAGTTCTTTTTGGTAAACCACTGAAAATTAAGCAACTAAAGTTATTTATGATAGAAGCTACACGCTTTATCGCTGCTTCCACTTAAAAAAAACGGTGAATGTATTTCAAATTAATTTTGGCTAATTGATAGTCTTTAATATTCATTGATAAAATTAGGTGAACCACAAACAAGATAAAGTAATTGTTTACCATGATTTATCACAGATGTTATGCAAATGATTAAGGTCATACAAATCAGAAAACTAATTAACACCCTAATATTATGTGTCATTACTCAAAATAAAACTTGTGAGTTGATCCGAATTTTTGCCCTAATAATTTGTTACAATCTGTTTTAACGATGAACAATTTTTTTGAGACAAAATGTCAATAGTTTATTCAATGGTAAAAATATTATGTTAAACCCTGCAAAACTTAACAATGTAATTTCAGCAACATCTCTCTAAAACCAAGCATTTTATGTTGGTCACGAAGTTGGTAAGTGTTGTACATGGTTTATTATAATAGGTCAAACTATTAATATTGCATGAGCTATTTATCCAAACACTTTGAAGCACCAAAGTATGTAAAAGGCACATTTGAAGTTTTTATTAAAACCTAAAGTAAAATTTCTGACAATAAATAGATGAAACTTTGCATACCTCGTGGTGCTTCAAACAATAAATTGTATCACAAAGTGTGCAATAGAAAAATGCTTGCTGGTCATTCTTTCCTTTTTTTGTACAAACATCACAGAACCTTGGTTTGTCCCTTGAAATGTTGTATGCTGGCAGCTTGTTGAGTGGCATCTCACAGACTTGACTACAAAAAATTAATCATCAAGTATTCATGTTCATGTGTCAAAGTCGAAGATTTTGTGAAATATAATATTTATACCTAACATTTTTATCTAGAATAATCAAAAGTTTAACAAGTCTTACTAAAACTTATTTAATAATTCATAACGCTAATTAATTACTGTATGTACCATTATTCAAAACAAATTTTATAAAAAGTTTGATTGTTTTGCATATTATCAAAGGCTTCAGTTGAGAACAAAAATGTTCCAATGTTTGGCTCTACATGATGGGGTTCAAAAATTTATTTCCAATATATATTCAAAATGGTTATTGTCTTGCCACCTGATGTTCTCATGTAAACTTAAAGGCTAATCAAAGGCTCAATATAAAACTTCTTGTAGCATTAGTTTATGAAAAAACACTTCAGGTTTTACCAAAGACTCTGTATCAAACATAGAAGCTTGCTACTTTACAGTTTTGTTTCGGGTTGATCTAATCCTCCAGTCATAATCTGATCATGTGGCCCATGCTTCCTGCCAAACCGCTCAAATAATTTTGGCAGCAATTTTGGATTATCACAGGTGATCACAAGCTCGTCATGTTTGTCAGACAATAATATGTACTCCTTCGAGCTAATGTTCAAAAAATAAATGACCAGAACACCTAAAAGCCCCTATCTTTTCAGTCATTTGTATGCACACCACTTTTCACTGCATTATATATTTGTTATATAATAAAGAGTATTAAAGGTTGACTTACAACAAAATTTACATTACAGTTATTTGGTATCAAAAAATTCACCATGTCTTACTCTGCTTGGTTGCAGGTGCAAAAGTATGGAAACGTCATTAAAAACTCCTAAAAGCTCAAAAACGAACATTTATTCGCAGTCATCGCGAAATTGCCGTAGATTGGAATCCATTTAAAAAACGGCTCAAAGAGGATGTAGTTGAACACGATTGCTTCTGTTTAACCTTTCATGCAACCTCATTCGTCAGAACATATTTACAAATATACTTCATGCATTCAATAAAGCCATGCCTATTGTCCTTACGCGCCTGTTTCATCATCATTGTAATGCTGTCAATTTGAGACCTGACATCTCAAAACCTACCTTAAAATAGGTTTTAATTTGTTAACCTTAGCTAGAAAGAGTGCATATCATCATTTGCTAAAGATGGCAACTCTGTTGGTCATCTTTGATAGTCGACAAATGCTACATAAGTTGTTCGCGCCATTTGACAGGAAGTATGGGTCACCTGATCCGATTACGACTAGATGGTTAGACCAGGCTAAAACAAAACTGTATAGTAGTGTGCATCGATATTTAATACGTGCTGTTCGGTAGAGTCCGAAGTGTTTGTCATAAACCAGTGCTACGAGACGTTTCACTCTGAGCCGTTTATTGGCCTTTAACTTCAAGCGATAACATCACATGTCAAAACAATTACCACATTGTTTGAGTTGTCATCGAAATAAAGAGATTCTAAACTATGGCTTCTTTGGTGATGGCTGCGATTAACTGTTCATTATTGAGCTTTTAAAAGCTTTTAATCACATTGTCCTATATCTTCCACCAAAAAAACATCATAGTAAAACATGGTGAATCTTTTGATACCAAATAGCTGTTATACGAACTTTGTTGCAAGTCAATCTTTAAGAATTTTTGTGAAGCCAGGAGTCCTGATTACTGCACAAGGCTTTTAGCAGGGTGTTTACTGTGTATACTGCTTCTTCAAAAGGGAAAATATTTGTATTTATCATTCAGTATTTGTAATAATGGCTGGTTTTAAACCTTTTATGAACATTCAGCAGATATAGCAAAACCATTCATTTGAAGTACAATAAATAATTTATTGCTGTTTGCTAATTTTCTCACAAAACATTGTATTTGTGCCGAATAAGTTGCTAGTTTTTGTTTGAATGAAATAACATGCTTATGTGTTTAACCAAAAGTATCAATTTAATTACAGCTTTAATTATCAGCTTCAAAGGTGTTTGCTGTCCAATTAAATTATGTTCCTTATTTTCCTATTTTTGTGTATTTTTTCCTATTTTACCACAACCAATCACAAATGAAGGAAAAACTTATGATAATATCAGAAAGAAATCTACTAAGATATTGTGCAAGCTCACGTTTTAGAATAGAAGTGGAGAACACGTTTAATTATTAACAATTGTGGGAAATATGTAAAACAAAAATGTTGATGAGTTGCTTTCTTACTAGTTTGACTTCAACTAATTATGTTCTGAACTCATTATAGATCACATTATCTGACAATCATTGACCAACTATCATTGTTGCCCTCTAGATGGTTATTTTAACTTCTGAAATTACTTGTATGTTGGTACACAAAATCATATGTACAACTGCTAAACTTGAAGTGATCTATTTAAAGGTTGACTTGCAACAAAATTCACATTACAGTTATTTGGTATCAAAAGATTCGCCATGTTTTACTCTGTTGTGTGGTAGGTGCCAAATATGTGGAAATGTGATTAAAAGCTCTTAAAAGCTCAAAAACAAAAAGCCGTCGTAGATTGGAATCTCTTGATTTCGATGACGTATCCGCGCTGTATGGTTATTGTCTTGTCACGTGATGTTCTCGCGTGAATTGAAAGGCCAATAAAAAGCTCAATATCAAACTTATCGTAGCAATAGTTTATGATAATCACTTCGGGTTTTACCTAAGACCCCGTATCAAATATAGATGCTCGCTACTTTACAGTTTCGGCTTGGCCATTCCGTTCGACTATTCATGTCTGAGTTGCGATCATAAAAAATGTCAAATTCTGAAGAGTTAAGACCCTGGCGTTTCGAGCCTGACGCTCTATCTGAAGAAGATCCTCAACAGAATCAAACCTCCCAGCAAGTAAGCACTGCCACTAGCCAGCTCTTATGTGCCAAGCTAGCTAGTAGTAATAGTTTTAGCTTGAGAGTGATAGAACGAATATTATTATATATGATTTTAATGATGATAATTATCGCTTCAATATTGCGAAAAAATAATTACAGATTTTTCTCGAATGACAACATTAACAATTTTAATATTTAAATCTAGTGCTGCACTGATATACTGTTGGATAACATCGACCTGATGTATTAGCTATGGTTGCATAGACATATCTGTTCATTTCTTTAGGAGCTAATACCACCGGCTACAGAGTGGTGTGCCTGCGAGCGTTGTCAAGACATGCCATCTCTTCCTGAATGTTTGTGCTGCCATTATGCTGAGTTTGCGCATTGTCTCCTTGACCGAGGGGAGCATGAATGCCTGCGTATGCATCCTGATGTAAACGAATTTGTGGCGTCTGCACCCCTTGAGTTGAGGTGGAATAATTACCTGCGATATCATAGTGAGTTGGATATTCAATTAATGCCAACAACACCAAGGCTATGCTAATGTGTCAAGCATTATCTACAATTCTTGTGTTACACATTTAATGCATCACTTGAACACACATATTCTGAACTCGTGGAACACAAGGAGAACTGGTATATTTGGCTTGTACACTTACTACAGTAGAGAGTGTATTAGTTTTATGATTTTATTATATAAAGATCGAGATTATTTTGATGATCAGCAATTATTGTTTTTCAATAATTGTTTTGGTAGATAATCTATTTTCATTTGGAGAGCCATCGCCAAATGCTCGGAAAAGGTTGTGTGCATACCGCAATCTTGTGTTTTGGTTTATGCCGCAAATCTTGTTTGCAAGTCTGCAAACTCTTCTTCATCATCCGTTGGTGGGAAAAGAGCCCGAATCTTAGACACCAAGCATGCAGGTAGAGGCCGTCGCTCATGGCGACAAATTTGCGGCATAAGCCAAAACACAAGCTTGCAGTATGCACACAACCTTTGTAACAACATCCGTTGTAATGGACCTCACTCTCAGGCCGTGGGAAATTAGATTGGACTGGCATCGCTTGAAGCCTTTCAGCTCCATGGTGTTAGAGCTGGTGGTCTCTGTTGACTGCAAAGTAAAGAAAGTTACGACCAACAATTACTTGCACATTATTTGAATGAACTATTTAGCTAGATGAGCAACTTCATGTTTATGTATTGATAACTACTAAAAAATTGGGTTTTTGTCAGGCTGTGAAGTAAAAACTGTCAAAGTTTTACCTTGACAAGATGGCTGCTGACTATTAAACCGCAGCTCTGATCCATCATAGTGTAGGCTCTGTATAGTGCGCAATGCCCCGGACTATCGCATCTACCGTCACCTGCCAAATCAAGCTCCCAATCGATTGCTGCCATCAATTCCTCGTTATGCAGGGTGTACTGCTCAGCAATACACTGTAATATATTGTAAAACTTCATTATACAAGATTAATTTGTATCATTATCATTAGTCTAAGAATGTAGAATCCTCTTCCCTCTTTTTGTGCTATATTATGATGAAGAATCAGAATTTTGAATTATAATATATTTTGCTTGAAGGATGACATATTTTCATTTCAAAAAAAAAATTGTTTCTAAATGTTGTTATTCAATTAGTGTGCCAAGCTTTTACTCACATTTTCCAAGTTTATGAGTAAATATTAACACTCACACCATGTAAGTATTCTCTTTGTTGGTAGAGGCAAACGCTGTGGCTTGGTATTGCGATGTTCAGGAGCGACAGAAAACGGAGGTTCTGCGTAAGGCATCCGCCAGAAAAGAGTGATGCAGCTGCCAGCAGGGGGTTGATGACGTGAGCTCTGTTCACCCTGGCAGTTGTTTCCCAAGTGTACGATCGGTGACAGGAGGCACATGTAACCTTGCACTCTACCCATCCACCTTCTCGCACCATCGTGAATGAGCAGGGGAGGGCGCAGGTGTGACAGTGAAATAGTTGCTGGAGTGCTATCACGCTTACTATTATTTTCTCCTCTTTGAAGGAGGATTCGGTTCTGAAATCACAACACAATAGTTGACTTGCAATAAGATTTGTACAATATCATTTCCTGTTATTATATCATATTTGCTTGATCAGAAAAAGAATAAATATATAGCCATGCAATCATGACACAGATTTTACAAAACCCTATCAGAATCCATGATATTGTAAACATAAAATGTGAGTAATAACTCTATGGATATTTTTTATATTTTGTCAAGTTTGGTTTAGTTCAGCTCTATCTTACATGTAATTGGAGAGCGTTTGATGCTGGCCAACATAGCGCTCAAACTCTTCCCAGTCTTCAGTGGTTGGCACAAACTCTTCATCTAATACTAATAATAATAATAATCAACTAACAATATTAATATGCTATTAACGATGATACCAGAAAATGACAATAACTATTTTATATAACATATCTATAAGTGAGTGGGGTTAAGAAATTTGGCGAAATTAATCGTGAAACAACATTATTTTATCAATTACATATTAATATATTACGTTTTACAGATAGATATGCAGTATGAATTAGTTTTGTTATTATAATAAGAATAATACACGTAATTAAAAAGATAAAATACTAATAATATAATATTACAATTAAATGACATTAACATTGTTATATTAAATATAGATTAATACAGTACTATTAGGAGAATACTAGATAATAACCCGAGTTACAACTACTAATACAAGTAGTTCATAAAATAAATTACTCACGTGCTTTGGTGATATGTGGAGTATGCAAACAGGTTAGAAAACATGTCGTCTTTGAACTGGCGAAAACAAAGGTAAGAGTAAGCAGGCGAATAAATAAAGTTTGTCACATCCAGCTTCACCCAGTTGCTCCACGCCCGGTGAAGGTCTGGTCTTTTCTCAGCTCTTGGACAAAAAAAGGTGCTTCTCAGCTTGGCAGCTGCACAAACACTATGTGGCGCGTTAGACATTATGACGAATTGAAATAAACAAGTTTAATATGAGATAGCGTGTTTGCTATTTGCGATAGATCAAACTTGAACTGAAACTAACATTATCTGATCATGTGACTTATAATTCCCGCTATATGGCGCGAAAAATTTCTACAGCATTTTTCAACCATCATAGCGGACCAAAAGGCTCATCATTTTTATCAGAGAATGATATGCAATCGTTCAAGCTAAGCTTAAAAAATTAAACATATTTTTATGCTATGTTTTGAGATATCAGTGCTCAAAGTTGCAGCATTACGATGCCGATAAAATAGACGCGTAAGAACAATAGACATGGTTTTTATCGCAAGCGTGAAGTATATTTGTGAAAATAGTTCGACGAATAAGGATGCATGAAAGTGTAAACATAAACTATCTCGCACACATTTTAGCCGTTTTAGCACACATACGTCATATTTTAGCCGTTTTGGAAAACGAATCCAAACTAGGGCGGTCTCGTGTGGCTGCGATTTTCTGTTCGTTTTTTAGCTTTTACGAGCTTTTAATCACATTCGCACATATTTGGCACTTACAACACAATAGAGTAAGACATGGCGAATCTTTTGATACCAAATAACTGTAATGTGAATTTTGTTGCAAGTCAACCTTTAAGGTAATAATCTTAAGGTCATTTAGGTCATGTCCTTGTATTTGCATTTTTACATTATCAGGCATTAGGTCTGTTTCTATAACCAGACATCCTGATCAATAAACTGATAAGTTTAAAGCTTTAAGCTCATGCACACTATAACTCAAACCACTGTTTTGATGTCATCATCAACAATAAGGTGTACACTTTATGAGCGATTTACTGTTGGCAAATGCTAACCCACCAACTATAGTAAATTTGAAGCAGCATTCCCGATATGGTGGGTGCTTTGGTTTTTTTTTTATAATCTGATTTTGAAATTCATTGTGAGTGTAGTCGATTGCCATTCCTTTCAAATGACATCGACATCGATCGTAATAACTGTTGAAATTGGATCCAATGCCACCCACAAACAGCCAATCAAGATGCTGATAGTAGTGATCATTTGTGTCAAAGTTCAACAAGGAAAAAGTCTATCATAGCATTGCTAGCAACAATTAAGTTGGCCGGTCATCGCAAATTCAATTTATTTTTCTGTTCAAAGTCATAAAGTAAAGAAATTCAATATTTTTATTTTGGTTTTTTTCATGGACTAGATACTGGCTGTAGCAAAAGTTATGCAGGTTTCACAACAAGAAACATTTTCTATAATCTCGCTAGTGTGAGTCAATTTTTACACATGCACTACTAGACCCATTTTAACAATGAGTTTACTATAAATCCTGTGTTTACCCACAAAAAGCCATGCCAATGCTTTTCAACACGTAATATCAAATTCATCTTCAAAATATAAAATATTCTAAATAGGGAATGGTTTTGAAGAGACTATTGTCTGTTTGACAAAGTTTTGTAGCTCATTTTCTCTTTTCTCATTTATTTAAATATAGAGGTAAAATTTATCCATATTTTATAAAGTTGAAAAAATACACTAGCCATTTTGACTACTTACACATCACTTTTAACTTGTCAGGATACTCAAGTGTTTAGAAGCCTTTTAAAAACACAGACTTGGTTACTTCTGCTTCAATGATACTTGTAAATACACCCATATTATTAGCACTTTCTCTACATCACTAAAGGCTTGTACACTATCGCTCAAATCAAGGTTTAGCTGTACGATGGACTACAATGATTAGCTAGTTTAACACCATCCCCAACGATTAGGTGTACACAATATGATCCATTAACCGTAGGTGATCAACAACCATTTAGAAATTACAAAATCGCGTTGTTAATATCGTGGTCCTTTTGTTATCATTTAGTTATCTGATTTTGTAATTCATCATGAGCTGAGCGTAGTTCTTCGCTGTGCTTGCAAATATGAATTGACACCAGACAAATGTTTTAAAGAGGAAATTGTTTGGAAGAGACTATTGTCTGTTTTGTATTGTCAAGTTCTGTAGCTAACATTTCCATTTCTCATTTATTTACAAATGGCGGTAAAACTTATCCATATTTCAAAAGTTGAAAAAATACACTAGCCATTTTTGATTACATACACATCACTTTTAACTTGTCAGGATACTCAAGTGCTTGTAAGCCTTTTAAAAACACAGACTTGATTTCTTCTGCTTCAATCATACCTGTACTTATGCCACTATTGTCAAAACTTTCTCTACACCACCAAAGGCCTGTACACTATCGCTCAAATCAAGGTTTAGCTGTACGATGGAGTAACACAATTAGCTATTTTAATGTCATCACCAAAGATAAGGCGTACACACTATGAACGATTAACTGTAGGTGATCAACAACCATTTAGAAATTACAAAATTGCATTGGGGATATCGTGGTCCTTTTGTTATCATTTAGTTATCTGATTATGCAATTAATCACAACCTGAGCGTAGTTCTTAGCCATGCTTGCAAATATGAATTGACACTAATCTTCACAACTGTTGAAAATGGGATCCGATGCAATCAACAAACAGCAAATCAATATGTTAACAGTTTGGATCATGCGTGTCAAAATTCAACATGTTAAAAGTCCATAACATCTTAACTAGCAGCAATTACGTGGGCCATTCATCAAAAAATTATGTCGTAGCGGTCTACTATTGCGGTCAATTGCACAGCTAGTCATTGAACTGAGTGATAGTCTGTACGGTCCTTTAGGCAACGCTGCTGTGTCTGACTGTATGCATGAGCTGGCATGTAGCCTGCTGCCTGAGCCAGATGTCCTAATCATTGAACCGCAAAAATTTGTGCAATGGCTCTTAGCACTTTTTTACACACATTTCACTTTTCACTTGTCACTGCAAACCTTGAAATTTTAGTACTTGTTAATTTCTAAAACATTGACAATTGGCTTCTTTTCCTCAGTGAGACTTGTGATTATGCCCCTATTATTTGTGCATGGTCTAAGTGGCTAAGGCCGTGTCACTGTATTTGATTGTTTACACTACCAGGCAATAGGCCTGCTTCTAATAATAGCCAGGAGTCCTAATCATTAAACTGATAAGTTTGTACAAGGACCTGAGCAGTGTGTTTACTTTATAGCTTGCATTTTTCAGTAAATATTTGAAGTCCTTGTATTTAGCCTATGTATGCCAGCTAGCTCCTAGCGAATCAAATTTGGGCAGATTAATTTTCTGAAACTATAGTTCAAGAAAATGCCCATAGTCTGAGTTATTGTTAACAACCTAATATAGACAAACTTGGCATGCCTTACAACCTGAAACAAATGTTAAAAAGCCGTCACTCAGCAACCTACCTGCAGTCTTCCCATGGACAAATCAGAATGTTATTCTCATCATAGAAGCCAGTCAGACATTCAAGGCAGTGCACATGGTTGCAGGTAAGTTGCCGAGGATTTGGCAGAGCTACTCCTTGTCTCAAACAGAAACCACATTCCACGGCAGGTGGCACAATCTCTTCCATGTTAGCCATAGCAAGAACTACAAATATGATTCAATAATTTATATTACGAACTACACTTACATGATCTAACAGTTGATAAACACTCGGGTGGAGTGAGTTCATTATTTAAACATCAACTGATTACACCATAGGGCTAAGCCAGCCAATAACCAATTTTTGTGTTATAAAAAAACATTTCAAAAAAGTTAATCAGAACACCGTTTGACTTTGACAGCAACCAGTTGGCTGTGCTAACAGAATCAAATAATGTTTTACAATATTCCACCAATCCAGCAAGACTTTCAATTAATGTAATGTTTGTAAGATTTCCTTTTATACTGAAGCTTTGACTTTAGTTTTAATTTTTGTGCTGTAGGTTTAGTTTTTAGTTAGTATACTGACATATGATACTTAGGTCACTGACTTGAACCTCAAGAGGGCCTTTGTTGGTCTTACAAACTAATTTTAATTGCAATTAACATGATGAGAAATCTCATATTCAATTAGTTACAATAAACATTATAGCTATAGCAAATATCAATTGTAGGGTTGGCTCCTAATGAGATAAGCTGCATGAAAAAGAATGTCAAGCGTAACTATTACGGGACAAAATAGACAAGTTGTTATTACCTATTACAGTGTGCAGTCATCTCTTGACTGCTCCTTACCATAAGCACTAGCTACTAGACTGCTGATAACATATTATTAGTAAGATAATTTTGGTACCTAATACAAATAATTCAAAAACTTGTCATGTCGCCAGGTGTTATATGAACAATATGTTAAATTTAATAATAGCTAATAAGGCTTATGATGTCAAACTTCAGCAAAAACTTGTTTAGACAAATAAATAAGTTCAAAATTGTTAACCACAGACATGATCAATGATTTGCTCACTAAAATTTATGTTATTAAATGTAACCAATAAAAAATACCATTCTAATGATGTTTATTATCATAGTCATGCCTAGATTGTGCAGGGCAAAGTAAACAAGCCTTAATTATGGATTACAATGTGTGCACAACTCTAACGGTTCATTATTAGTGAGTGTTTTTTAACTCGAAGGCTCATAACATCATGTTGCTAAGAAGATCTGTGAGGTAGATTGCTCAAGTTGTGTAACCATTAGGAACCAAGCAGCAAGTAACAAGGCTAGGCATATCAAATATACTAATAATTTACTACTTTTAGAAATGCCAAGTAGTAACTTTCACACAAAAAATTAAATGACTTTAACAGATAGTATAAAACTACTTATATTTTCCTGTCTTCTATCAACACACTGTTGGGTTAACTAATAAGTAATCAAACTAATACTTCATATGATCTGCAATTATAATAAAGATTTGATTCGAAATTAAAAATCTCTCCATTTTGAGACTTTCAAAGAATTCCAAACCCTAACAAGTTTAAGAGAGAGCAAAGACAGTATTTCAAATAGAAAACATTGCAAAAATAAAATACTAAACAAAACAGATCTTGCTTTCTACATCCTCCACAATTTCTGAAACGTGTATTTCAGATATTAAAATGGTCTTCCAATAGACTTCCAAAAAATTTCAGCAACTAATAGCTTTGAAGAAAACATTAAAAGCCACATGTTATTTCTAAATTGGTTGAGACATACTAATTTAAGTTCGATTAAATATACCAAAAATCTTAACTTATAAGTCAAAATATTGAAGTTTCTGTCGCTCAGTGCCTCGACTAGTTGCAGTGCCTTTTACAGGTGTGAACCATTTCATACCTTAATCCTGAGAGATTAAGTATCAAAGGAGAAGTTTCAAAGTATGGTGTAAACATCATAATCACCAAAATCCTATGTGTATGTTTGAGCTAATAGGAGTATACGTTGCACATGAGAATCATTATATGACATCCATACAAGTGATCTTAATCAAGCATCATTACAGCAATATTAGTAGTGAATACAAACTACTACTAGCCAACTCAACTACTCCCAAAATCATGCACTCTTTTATTCAAGCTATTTCAATAAAGTACTAGCAGTGGAAACGTTGACACA
Organism: Watersipora subatra; assembly: GCF_963576615.1. Taxonomy (NCBI): domain Eukaryota; kingdom Metazoa; phylum Bryozoa; class Gymnolaemata; order Cheilostomatida; family Watersiporidae; genus Watersipora; species Watersipora subatra. The sequence goes on from NC_088712.1 coordinate 6,380,497, forward strand.
ACTTATCATTGTTAATTGTTACCAAACACTAAGTTAGTTGAATGATCTTTAAGTAATTCCTCATATTTAATAATAATTATTTTCAGACTTAAGGTATGGCTATATGATACATGTAGAAGTAGGAAATCTTCTCACCCACCAGTCAGTGTAGGCTACTACGTTAGCTTCTTCCTTGGGCGTGACGGAACATACGTATTAAATGAAACTGCACACACAATGCATTCCTAGCCTACAATACTTAGCCTTAGAGACCTTAGATGATTAGCATAATCAATGATGTTAGCGGACATGGAGCAAACTGTGCATACTGTCATGTATGGCATTGTGCTAGGCAGTAGAATAATAAAGCTTTGTGTGTAAAGTGGCCTAAGTCTACCATTAGTTCATTAAACTTTATTTGTTTTAGTATGGTTGTTTAACTTGAATAACCTAGTAATACAGTCAATGTAGTTACTATCAGGTCTATACTAGTATAGTTACTGAAACTCACTAGTGAACAGATTACTAGTTGTTATACTGACTACCACAAGGACCATGAGCTAGCAATTGATAATTCACTAAGCTTTTCATTGAGATGGGAAGGAGTAAAAGGTCAAGCAGGATACTACAACAACGTCTTTATATTTTTAAATTCACAAATTATGTATTTTATTCTTATAATAGAGGTAGATCATATCTGTATGATACTCTAACTATTATTATCTATGAAAATATTTTAATGGAAGTGGGTGGCAACTTTGTCATAACTTGTGTCTGTGTAGCTAGTTATTGCAAAATAACATAAAATTAAAAGATTTAAAATGATATTTGTATCATTTTGCCTCATATTGTTTCACATCAAATTGGCAATCATAATAAACTTTTAATAAAGTTCATTGTATTTTTATGTAATCATGCTCACCATACTTTATGTTAATAAAGGTAACCAATAACAAATACCATTCTAATGATGTTTATTATTATAGTCACGCCTAAATTGTGCAGGGCAAAGTAAACAAGCCTTTAGTATGGATTACAATGTGTGCACAACTCTAACGGTTCACTATTAGTCACTGTTTTGTCACTCGAAGGCTCATAGCATCATGTTGCTAAGAAAATTTGTGAGGTAGATTGCGTAAACCGCAGCTCAAGTTGTTTAACTATTAGAAACCAAGCAGCAAGTAGCAAGGCTAGACATATCACATATACTAATAATTTACTACTTTTAGAAATGCCAAATAGTAACTTTCACACAAAAAAGTTAAATGACCTTAAAAGATAATATAAAACAACTTGTATTTTTCTGACTTCTATCAACACGCTGATGGATTATCTAATAAGTAATCAAACTAATAAGTCATATGATGTGCAATAATAATATAGATTTGGTTCAAATTTAAAAGTCTTTCTATTTTGAGACTTTTAAAGAATTCCAAACCTTTACAATTTTGAAAAAGAACAAAGATAGTATTTCAAATAGAAAACATTGCAAAAATAAAATACTAAACAAAACAGAGCTTGCTTTCTTTTTTCCTCCACAAATTCTTAAACATGCATTTCAGATATTAAAACGGTCTTCCAATAGATTTGCAAAAAAGTTCAGCAACTAATTGCTTTAAAGAAAACATTAAAAGCCACTTGTTATTTCTAAATTGGTCAAGACCTACTAATCTAATTTCGATGAAATATATCAAAAATGTTAACTTGTAAGTCAAAATATTGAAGCTTCTGTCGCCCAGCGCCTCGACTTGATGCAGTGCTTTTGCAGGTGTGAACCGTTTCATATCATAATCCTGAGGAATTAAGTTTCAAAGGAGAAGTGTCAAAGTATGGTGTAAATATCACAATCACCAAGATCCTAAGTGTACGTTTGAGCTAATAGGAGTCTTTGCTGTGCATGAGAATCTTTATATGACATTCATACAAGTGATCTTAAACATGCTACATGGCAGCAATATTAGTAGTGAATGCAAACTACTACTAGCCAGCTCAAACACTCTCAAAGTCATGCACTCATTTACTTAAGTTACTTCAATACAGTACTAGCACTGAAAAGGTTCACACACAGCTTATCATTGTTAATAGTTGCTGAACACTAGGTTAGCCAAATGATCTTTAAATGCTTCCTTATAATTATTTACTAATGGTTATTTTCAGACTAAAGATATGGTGAATAAGGTAAAAGTAAGAAATCTTCTCACTCACCAGTCGAAGTGGACTAGTATTAGCTTCCTCCTTGGGCACGATGGAACATACGTATGAAATGAAACTGCTCAGACAATGCATTCCTAGCCTACAATGCTTAGCCTAAGAGACCGGAGATGATAAGCATAATCAATGATGTTAGCGAATGTGATGCAAATTGTGCATACCGTCCCGTATGGAATTGCGCTAGGCAGTAAAATAATAAAGCTTTGTGTGTAGTGGTTTGCGTCTACCATAAGTTCATCAAACTCTTTTTGTTTTAGTATGGTTGTCAGGCTTGAATGGCCTAGTAATACAGTCAATGTAGTTACTATCAGGTCTATACTAGTATAGCTACTGAAACTCACTAGTGAATAGATTACTAGTTGTTATACTGACTACCACAATGACCATGAGTTAGCAATTGATAATTCACTAAGCCTTTCATTGAGATGGGAAGGAGTAAAAGGTCAAGCAGGATACTACAACAACTTCTTTATATTTTTAAATTCACAAGTTATGTCTTTTATTCCTATAATAGAGGTAGATCATATCTGTATGATTCCCTAACTATTATTATCTATGAAACTACTTTACTGGAAGTGGGTGGTAACTTTGTCATAACTCGTGTCTATGTAGCTAGTTATTGAAAAATAACATAAAATTAAAAGATTTAAAATGATATTTGTATCATTTTGCCTCATATTGATTCATATCAAATTGGCAATCATTATAAACTTTGGTAAAGTTCATTGTATTTTCATGTAATCATGCTCTCATATGACAAAGCTATTTTTTACAACTTGAGCAAAAATTTTAATTTATAGTTATTCTCTAGAATTATGATATGACTTTTACCTTAATATATATTAAAATTAGGCCTAATAAGTAAGTAAGTATTTTATCACATTAATACTAAAATAATTATGAGCTGCAGTAGAAGAAAATAACTCCCAGTTATTGCTCAGCCTCATCACTGATTAGACTTGACAATTACAAACTAAGAAAGATAACAACCCTTAATCAATTTAGAATATTTACAAACTGATAAGTACCTAACATCAGTGCTTTTAATATTTTTAATCTTCTGGTCTTGAAAATACAGATTGGATTTGCTCCATTCAAGTAGCCTATGAGACCATGCCCCTATTATTTGTATGTTGTTTATCAGTTGCCTAGTTACTAGTAGCCTGCAGTTCTTAATAAACATGTTATGTGCTTGTATTTAGTTGTAGCAGGTGACAGTTTTTACTCAAGTTGTAGAAAGTATTCAATAAATTGAAAATATTTACTTGCTAGTCTTATGAAAATGTTGACAACAATAATATAATTTTTGACCAAATAAGATATTTTATATTCAGTTTCAAGGCAACATTCATACACACAAATTACAAATCGAAAATTCTCAGAGTTTTCAATTTAGTTCTAAGTTTTTCTTGATTTAGTAGTCTTAAAGAAATTCATAACATACGTATTTCAAAAAATCATGGCAACCAAAGCAAAGATAAACGGCAGATTAGGTACATTGACTGTGCTGATATAATCCAAGAGTGTTTTACAGCATTCCTTCTAAGGAGCAGCAAGCTTAAATCTTGACACTTCAGCGAGATTTACTTTTAATAGCCAAGACTTAGCTGATGCTCAGTGGTTAGTACACTGACTTACGTGCTATCTTTGATGACAAACATGTGTAACTAATAGTCAGGACATTATAAGAAGTTAAAATAAGGAATTTTTTGTTTGCAGAACTTGGTTCAGGTAAAAATACTTGTGTAATTTGATCATATAAGGTCATATATGATAACAAGTAGGCGAAGGTGCTAAACCGCATAATTTAATACTTCAGTAATCTTGGTCAAGTTTATATAAGGTAGCTAATGGGTTTACTACTTTATTTCAAGTTTTCAACCTTTGCAAATCATTAATAATAGACATCAGATACATAAGTAGTTAACCTTTTGAGTGCTTTTTCGCACTTCTACGCACAAACTTACTTGACCCAAAGGCCATTTTCACGTTCCTTCAATTCCACAATGGCTCAGGACCTACGGAACAGAACAACTGTCAAATGAGTCTGCTATTTTTACAAATGATTGACAAACCTCACATATTCACAGTAAAATATGTTTAAATTGCCTATGAAGAGGTTTTTAACCGTTAAAATGACTATTTAATTCCTAGCAATAATAAAAATAGATCGCTGTGAAATATTATGAATGATCATGATATTTCAAACCATGTTTAAATATTTATAAAAGCTTTCAAAACCTTGTAATAACTACTTTAATCTAAGATTCAGCTACAAACCTCTGCAAAACGATAAAAATGTAAAACAAAACTTTATATTTCTTGATGTTTTCTTATCTAAGCAATATAACCAACAATGTCTTGGGAGTGTCATAAAACCAATTTTTTTTCGTAAAAAATGTGCGCATTTTTGTAAGGTGTTGATTTGTCTACAGTGCATGGTCATAATGTCTGCTTGTTGTATTTCAAAACCTGTTTAGTTGAAGCACTCAGTCATTTTTGGAAGCTTCCGCCATTGATTTATTCTGTGATATTTTTGATGTTACAAATTAATTTGTTAGTTGATCTCGTTTGTTATTATTATCGCTGATTGACTTTGAGAAAACAATTTTTGGTTTTTACATTCATATTGTATTATTTAACTCTGCATGAATTTATTTCAGTTATACTAAACCGATTTTATGTTACCTTAAAACTTTTAAAGACAAAATAGAATAGGTAGTATTTATGCTATATAAACATAAGCTATATGTTAAAGATCACATGTGTTGAGTACCATTGGGCATATTTTTTGTTGTTGGAAGTGTTTAAAAATGTGTGGCAAGTTTGTGCTAGCTATAACAACTAATAACAAAGCAAGAGCTAACACAAAAAACAACATATTTGAGTCAGGAAATGCTTTGCTGAGCTACTTAACACAACAAATAATTCAGCTGTCAAAAAGCTAATATATTATGTTACAATGACTGATTTTCAAAAAAAACTGCCAACTGATTTTTTATTTCAATTGCCACCTGACACCTAACAAAATTGAATTGATAAAAACAAGGAGACCGGAGCAACTCAATTGTTTGCATTTTGATACACACCGATTATAAAGGTAAAGTAGACAACTCCTAATAACATACTTTATAGAAGCAGGATAGTACAGAATGACTTCCTAAGATAGCTGTGGAAATCTATCGAATGATTGTGTAGCTGTGTTTTCTGAGTACTCTGGACATATATGTCAAAGTAGCAGAGAAGCTAATGATCTTTTTAATTATATATTATTTCAGTAATTTTAGTTAAAAAAAAATACAATCTGAATACGTGAATATATCTATAATATATATGCCTATATATATATATCTATATATTAAGATTCTCTTTCTTTTAAAAATGATAATTATATACACTAGGTGAATAACTGGCATTGGTCAGGAAACCAAAGATTTTTGTACAACATAAATACAACATTTAGTAACTTAACTTTTATATGAAGCTGTTTATTTATAAATTTGAATACTGGTGGACTTAATCATTTCCACAGTTCCCAACAGGTAGACAAATGATGCATTATGCTTCTTTTGAAAGAGCGCGTTCTCCAGTAGGCATATAAACCACCAAAATGCATGAAACATCAATATCTCAAGAACTTGATTGCTGTACATGAAGTTTATTACATGACAATGAAAATGAAAATCATTTAAAGCATTTCTGGAGAAGAGCAGTTTGCGTAGATCAAAAAAATTTACAGAAAAATTAAAACACTAGTAAAAATGTTTAAACGTGAAATAGTTACTAAGCAACAGTTAAATAAAGTCCGTTCTCCTGCTGATTGCAAAAAGATCATGAATTGATCGAAATATGTTATACAAAGCAGAAAAAAACCAAAATATCACGAAAATATCAAATGAATAATAACAATGACAGGTTATTGTTGCTGTGGAAAATACCTGTCAAAATTTGCTGGGCTTGGTGCAATTATATCCCTGAAGCACACAAGGTTAAATGATGTTATTTACTAAATGGCGGGAGAATTTAAAGGCAACTTTAATGTTTACTTGGGATTGTGTAACATACAACTGTTCATGCAAAATATACGTGTTAGGAAGTGAGCTCTGATAGTTTTTAATGTTTGATCTTAGGATTGGTTGATAGTCGATGCAAAAGAAAGTTGAACTACAAATTGCATTCGTTTAAATTAAAACAGCACATTTGTGGGAATTAGTGGTATTCTAAGAACAAAAAAGTTTTCACTTATTGCAGCTCCGATAAGCACTGTAGCACAAATAATATTTGGAGATAAATTATTGTGATCATTCTTGTTTCATTACAAAGTTTAGGTAAATCCAAATTTAGAAGGAATATGACTTTGGCACTAACGTGTAGTTGAAGATTATGAGGAGGCATACTGGCAGGCTGTAAACAGTTCAACAATTATGTCGGCTAATTGACAGAGTCATTCTCTTCAACAACACAATCTGTACTAAGGAATGAAGTCGTAGTCCTAGGAATTTTTTTCAAGAAGTAGTTGATTGATGTGGTCAACAGTGTCATGTTTAGGTGCCGGAATTACCTTTTTTCTCAGCCATTGGTGCTGAAGGTAGTTTTCCTGAATATTGGGGTACACTTTTTGTAGTAAATTATCTTCTGCATCTTCAATAAATCTGCAATTTTCAGGAAGAGAGATTAGCCCATTGTTAACCGGCAGCTTTTTATTACTAACGTTTAAAAGCTGTGCAGAAAACTCCCTGAAGTGTCATCCCCTCCCATATGCACTATCATATTTGTCGTTAGTTTACACACTTCTACACAGTGCCATATATAAGAATCATTTAAGCAAGCTTTGAGTTCATCAGCTGGAGTTACTCATGGTATGACTGGTAGGGTTTGACAAAAATTGCCAGCAAGCTGTACACATATACCACCCACAAGTTTGTCACTATTTTAGAAGTCTTCAAGTGTGTGATACGTAGCTTCCAATGTAGCTTTATGCACCATTGTGTATTCATCCCAGACTTTCTAGTTACCCAGGCTGTTGTAATTGTGGCAATCTTGTACCAATATGAATGATGCAAACAGGACCTTATAGGCGACCTACATGCAATTTTAGTTTAAACATGGAATAAGGCATTCCTACACCTTTCTGCGTTATAGCGGTTATACCTGAATACGCAACTGCCAGTGCAATTTGTCAGTCAGATCTGATTTTAGCAGGCAAAATATTGAGCAAGAATTTTTTACCAATTTTACTGGGAGCATTCAAGAGAAAGTTTACTTCACTCTCACCTTTTACAGCTTCTAAAACAATTTCATAAACTAATGTCTGAACAAATGTAAGGTTTGGTTCTGTGCTCCTAACAAATATATCAGTATTTGCTGTGTCATAGTTGGTTTATCCTAGCAATTGTGCCTGTTAGTAGAAGCAGGTCTTAATATTTGCATGGCAATGGGAATTTGAGTTGCTCTAGTCTCTTACCGGAAATGTTAATGACTTTGTCTTCTAACAAAACCAAAGCTTTGTTGAAAATTTGGTCTGTAAAATCTAAACAGTTATGCTGTTGAAGTTGATTGTATTTTTTGACGTATACCTTGATTCATGCTTTCTCTATAATCTTGCCATAACTGTTTAGGATCAGGTAGATTGCAGATTAATAGGAATAGCATCAAAAAGATTATGCTACCGAGAAGGTGAATCTGAAACTTCTGTTATTTTCTAGTCATCACTCTCTGTCATCTTCTAGTAATCCTTGTTTAAGACATGTCTTCTTAAATGTTGAGCAAACGATTCCGTTGACAGTTCAAAACTGATGAAATGAAGTAGGTCCATAGATCGTTGTATTAAAATACACAACGGAGAACACTCAAAGTTTGGTGGATGAATGGTATATGCTCCTCACAGTGCATCTGGTGCACATACATGAGGCAAGTTTTCAACAACTTTCCCTTGTTTTGTAGATTGCCACTTTTTCTGTGTTGTCCACAAATAGTAAGTAGGCATTTGATGATGTAGTAGAGTTTGAGTAAACTCATCGTTTTTGCATTCTGTAAAAAAATGTGGTAAAGTAGTCATTGGTTGTTCCTGTGCATGTTGTTCAATGTTGCCTGATTGAAGTATACTCTATTTTCTATTTTCCAGCTGTACGCTAAGGTGTTACTGCTAGATGTCTCCGATGAACTGGCAAACAAGTCTCTAATCAGCCTCATTGCTGAAAATATATCTACCAGTTTAGAAGGTAGTCACATCATCCTTGTCCTTTTCTGTTGCTATTAAAGCTGCTTGATCACTACCCTTGTGAATGTATTTGAAAAGGCACTTTATTGATATAACCAAATGACAATATTCCATACTCAGATGGGTGTTGAAAGTTCTTGATAGAAGAGGGCAAAATTGCACAATACATCAGTTTTCAATTTCTGTTTCCATGCTACAGAGTGGTATTCTTGCAAAATGTCTTCCCATCCCTGGCATTCATGTTATGTAATGGAAATATTGATCATCAGCAGTCAGAGTCTCATAAAGAAGTTTTGTGGGTAGTTTGGCAGATTTTCCATCTTTTAAACCGGGAAAATGGTGATATAGATGTCACATGGTCCATGTATCATTTACTTGGTAACAATGCTGTACAGCAATGAGTCTTTCACTTTATCTAGATTTTCTGTGGATATTATTGAGTCAACCTGAAATGAGCCTATTTTTACTACCAGCCAGAGAAAAAAATGGTAATAAGGCAGATCTCGTTTTTGCCATTCAATTGAATAGAGAAAACATTGAGCATCTTTATTTGCTTTCTGTTAGCAGGTTGAGCAACAATTTTACTTTTAGCCTAAACACTCTAGCTGGAATGTCAGGTCTGTTTTGAGCTGCTTTTTCATTAATGAGAGCTTCTTCTATATCCAGCAATTTTGGATTGCAAGTTATTGTTATAAAGAGATCTGGCTTTCCATGTTGTCTGACATAGGTGATGGCATCCTGGACATACTCATGCTTGTAATGAAAGCTACCGGTGAAGAAAAATGACCGATTGGCCAATGCTCTGTGCATCAATTTTTGCATAGCGTCTCTTAGGTAAATTTAACTGTCAGCTCTAAGTCTACTTTGGTTCTGACAATATAAGACAATCATTCACTTTAAAATTTTTTGTACATGTCTGTCAGCAATTAATGGAGCAGCTGCCTGTATCTGTGTGAGTTGTTTGATCCTTTGTTTTATATCATTATGCTGTAAGCATAAAAATCCATGTCAGATACTGTCTTCCTTTGTACTTCATCACCTGTGTTTGGGTCTACCTGCCTAATTATAGGATGATATCCATCTTGTCCTTGCCAGTATGTTGTTGAGTACTGTAGCGCACTGTAAGATATAGGTGTTTCAAAACTTATGCAAGTGTTGCCTGTCACTTGAGTAACACGATATCTCTCTTATCAAAGTCCTGTTCTACAATGAAAATTTGCTGGTTCACTTAATTTGGGTGCATTATATTTCCGTTCATGTTCTCCAGCTAGTCGACCATCTGCATGAATTACAATTTTTAAACTGTCATCTGTTAGACTTTCCATTGATACTTTAAATTCCTGAATGTACATGTAGTTGTTGTAGCGGTGAAAAAAGTTTTGTAAATCTTGAACAATGCTTTGCGTTACTTCTGAAAAAATTTGACATTTTTGATTCATTCCATCATCAGAATTGCCCCTGAAGTAAATTTTTGTAAACCTGTTGCTTTAGTTTTCAGCTGGCAAAAGTGATCCATACAATTGATAAATCTGTCTTTGTACTTTAATAGTGGGCATAAAACCTTGCGGTTGAATTTATATCCAAGCTCCTAAAGATATCATCTGAAAATAATTGTTATATTTGCAAATACTAGAAAGAAAGTGGTTAGCAGATGAAACAAGTTTGTCATCTGTCATCTTTGTGGTCTGTTTGGATAACTCTCGGTCTGTCTGTCTGACTATGGCTATTAAACTCTTGGAATTAAAATTTCGCATTCTGTGTGACTCAAACTCACGTAAATTGCAACCAAAAGTTTTAAATCCATGTTCTCTACTACTGAGCTATACAAGGGACATTAATCAAAGACACCGCAATGTACCGTTTACCGTCGCAAACACTAAATGCTTATTTGAGCTTTGCACCATTGCGGTACAATACCCGTAATTATAAAATATTTGTTGCCAACATCTAAAAATCATGATGCTTTTTAATTATTTTATCGATAGGGCAATTTTTTTTGCTACATGTTAACACCAATAACCCCTGTCGAATTAAAAATTTGGTAATTTGTGTACAGATTATATAAGTTTTAACCTTTTCAGTCCTAATTATTTCCATTTGACTACCTGCCAGGCCCGATTAATTTTCCCACTTGTTATTTAATACAATGAGTTGAATTATATTCAGCATAAATAAAGTTGTGTTCAAAATAATTTTAAATAGTTTTTTGCAATCTTTTGGTAACATTCTTAGTTAAAATTTGATACCAATTAATGCACATAAAATTAAATCATATGATGAGATTTAAATCGATTTACTTTTTAGAAATTGGAAAAGCCTATGTTTGGTTGCTACTACCATTCAATTTTTATGGCTGATAACACTTCAATGACATATTAGAATGACAGGAAAATATGTTAGGAGCAAGTTGCCAAAATATTTAGAGTTTTAACCAATAGAACTGAAGTTATCAGCCTATATGCAATGTCATGGCATAATGAAGTTTCCGATCCACAGTTAAATCAATTGGTGTATTATGTATATATGTCATAGTTACATTCTATATTAAAACCATTTACATTCTAATGACTGCAAACAACAATTTTTACAATTATGATAATAAGACACAACAGATGCAAATAACTTGAGTACAAAACTGATATCAACTAGTAATGCATAAAAATAAGTAAAAATAATGTGTATCAAAGTAAGTAAAAAAATGTTGTTTATCAAAAGTAGTATAAAATAAATGTTCATAAACTATAACTATCTGTTGCTGGCAATCACTGACAGGTGTAGACGCTCTGGGCATACCATCATTGCCGCTTGTAAAGTAATCATCACTTACATTTCCACTCTTACCTACCATAACAATAATAAAAATTATTATACAATAACAGCACAATTTTTTTGAATTAATTTAAATAGGCAACCTCCAGAGTTAAAAAAGCTAGACTCTATTACATAATTTGCCTGGTAAAATTTCTTTATCCAACCATATTTCTGGTATCAAAATGAAAATCAGACTGTTGTCTTTCAAAATAGAGAATTTCAAAAACTATATACATAAAAGGATTATCAATAAAATTACTCAGCTTGTGTCCCAAAGTAGTCAGGCTTAGGCCCAACTCAACACAACTTCTCTTAAAATAGTTGGGATCAGAAGGTGGTGAAAGGATTGAGAGATATATGCCACTTGTCATAGCGAATGCAGCGCAGTCCGCTACGGAAACAACGAATTCGCAAAAAGGTAAATGATAAGATTTTAGTTAAAGGTTTGAAGTTTACTAAAATATATACTTGAACTTCTTTCAAGTATCTGCTGGGTGAACTATGTTTATTTATGTTAGGTTCAGCGTTTATGGTACACATCTGTCTGGAAGGTAAAAACTCTTTACGCGGTACATTGTAATGTTATCTTATCTTGCAAATCATAACCACAAAATGCACTAAAG